>NW_007109004.1:0-826 GCF_000164805.1 Carlito syrichta
TGACTTAACCAGCTGCTTTACTAGCTAGCTACCTAGCTAGTCAGCTGGCGGATCAGCTGATTAACTAGCTGACTTAACTAGCTAGCCACCTGGCTGTCCAGCTGAAATAACTCACTGACTTAACCAGCTTGTCAGCTGGATAGCCAGCAGACTTAATTCGTTATCTACCTAGCTAGCCAGCTGAGAAGCCAGCTGATTTAACTAGCTGACAAAAAGAGCTAGCCAGCTGGTTAGCCAGCTGACGTAACTAGCTTCCTTCCTAGCTAACCAGCTGGCTAGCTAGTTGACATATCTAGTTGACTTAACCTGCTAGCCAGCGGGATAGCCAGCTGACTCAGCCAGCAGTATTAACTAGTTAGCCAGCTGGCTAGACAGCTGACATAACTAGCTCTCTAACTAACTAACTAGCTGGCTAGCCAGCTGACTTATCTAGCTGACTTAATTAGCTTGCCAGCTGGCTAGCCAACTGACTTAAGTAGCTCGCTAACTAGCTAGCCAGCTGGCTAGACAGCTGAATTAACTAGCAGACTTAAGTAGCTGTCCTGCTTGCTACTCAGCTGAAATAAATAGCTTGCTATATATGTAGACAGCTGGCTACCCAGCTGACTAAACTAGGTGACTTAACTAGCTAGCCTGTTGTGCAACCAGCTGACTAAATTAGCAAGCTACACAGCTAGCCAGCTGGTTAGCCAGCTGACTTAACTAAGTGATTTAACTGGCTAGCCAGCCTGCTAGACAGCTGACTTAACTATCTAGCTACCTAGCTAGCCAAATGTCTAGTCAGCTGACTTGACTAGGTGACTTAACTAGCTAGCCTGCTGGCTAG
>NW_007109005.1:0-1478 GCF_000164805.1 Carlito syrichta
CTCAGCTTTCAGTAGAAGTTTTATTTTTCAGTTCTACAATTATTTATTCCAAGTCCAATATTTTTAGTAAAATATTATTGTATTTTATTGTAATTTACCTAGAAAAGCTTGCATTATAATTTTGCATGAGATTATAATTTTTTTTTTTATTTGAGTTGGAGTCTCACTCTGTCGCCCAGACTGGAGTGCAGTGGCCGCTCCCGGCCACCGTAGCCTCCACCTGCTGGGCTCCGGCGATCCTTCCGCCTCAGCCTTCCAAGTAGCTGGAATTACAGGCATGCACTACCACGCCCGGCTGATTTTTTGATTTATTGTAGAGATGAAGTATCACCAAGTTGCCCAGGCGGGTCTTGAACCCGCGGGCTCAGGCAATCCACTCACCTCAGCCTCCCAAAGGCACGGGATTACAGGCTGAGCCACCGAGTCCGGCTTTGCATGAGATTATTAAATATCATTGATAACCTAGTTGTCAAAATTTGCAGATCTTCTAATATAGTATCTGAACATTTTAATGATAAGCACAGCTCACATCTCATATCTAATAAGGGTGCTTTCCAGTCCAAAGTATGTCAGTATATGCAAAATAACTGAACATTTTCTTGTGCTTTATTATAACAGGGGAAAAACGAAAATGTTGATAGTGATAATAACTGTGAAACAAAGCTATACAATTGAAATGGAAATCATTAGGAATGTAGAAAGCAGTATTCTCTTGGTTCCATCAGATGCTCACTTGGCATAAGCTGTTAACAGCATTCATTGAACTGTGAATACAATTATCTTCTATAAAACCCTGTAATTAAACTATCAAAGATTATATCTATAGTGTAAAGGGTAAGTAAAAAATTTGTTCTCTCAGAATAATATGTAAAATTATTGTTTGTGCTTTACATATGTGTATATATATGTGTGTATATATGTATGTATGTGTATATATATCTCTCTTTCCCACAGATTGAAGAGTTTGAAAGTTCAGCTTTGTAAAAGACTAAACAAGCAAAGTGAGCAAGAGCATCACCACGTGGTAGAATACTGAAAGTGAAAATGTATGCACCTCATACTCTGGGAGTTAACCAGAGCTAATAGAGCCTCTTCAACCTATTATAGAGGAAATATTTAAAGAAGGAAATAGTGATTATCCCCACTAGCTCTTTACTTAAAAGACTGATTTTGAGGTTCTTATACCTGGAAAACTTATGGCACCTTAACAATAGTTTGCAAATTTTTTTCCTGTGGTCCCACACATTAATGACCCATAATCAATACTACTGAAATTACTAGCTCCTTCTTATCATCAGACAGTAAATATTTTGCCTTTATTGATTTGGATCATATGTTCTATTTAATGCTATTTCATAACCTCTCAGCCTTTATCTTCAATGTGATACATTTGTTATCCTCAGCTTCAAAGAGATAGCTCTGCCTGGCTTTCACTTGACTTTACCTCGGGTTTTATGGTGTCTTCAACAATCTTTGAA
>NW_007109006.1:0-689 GCF_000164805.1 Carlito syrichta
AGAACAGCAATACGGGATACCACAAAGGCCTCCGGTTCTTTCAGAATTCTTTCTCCTGTCTGTGAGACTAATCTTTCTACCAGGAAGTTCCACAGTGCCCCCAACTTTTGAACCTCTCTCTCCCCATGGCTCACCTTTTCCCTCGTGAGTTAGTCCCTTCCGATATTCAATCGGTTAATGTTCATTAGAACAGCCACCATGAAAACCCCATTTTCCAGTACTGTGAGTTTATTTTTCAATCCTACCCTCCAGAATCCACAGATAAATCACTTTTCTCATGAAGGCTTTCTTGATGACTACAGCCCATACCAAGTGCTTCGAATTCCTTTACTGTCACAGATACAAAGTCATCACAAAAGCTGTTCTACAACATTTTCTAATGTGTTTTCTGGCTGAATGTTTGTTTCTTCGACAAGCGGACAGACTCAGAGTAAGAGCAGCATTTTCTGTGCCTCCCATGATCCTCACCCTGAAGACCGTGTGAAAGACCAGGCAGAGAAACATTTAATCCTTTTAAAATGTAAATGTCTAAAGGAGAAGGAACCGACTCAAGCTTCAGGAAGTAGCTGTGAGGACAGGGCGGCAGATAATGACAGAAAATCTGAATATGGAACCGATGCAGCAGCTCGGTTTCTTGCCTTGAATTGACAACAACCAGAGAGGGAGTCGGGTGCGGACGGAGGAGCTGG
>NW_007109007.1:0-513 GCF_000164805.1 Carlito syrichta
CAACACCGTCTTGCCTCTATTCTGCGTGTCTCCTGTCTCTTTCTCTCTTGGTCTCTCTCTCTCTTTTCACCAGCAGCAGGTAGTCCTCCTCGTGCCCACGTTTTACTTGTCCCGCTGGTCGGGACACACTAACGATATATGTGTTCCCTTTTCTCTGCATCCTCTCCAGTATCTGTTGTTTTTTGAGTTATTAATGATGGCCATTTTGACTGGAGTTAGGTGGTATCTCAGTGTGGTTTTGATTTGCATTTCTTTGATGATTAATGAGGCTGGGCATTTTTTCACTCTATCTGTTGGCTGCTCCTATATCTTCTTTTGAGAAGTGTCTATTCATATTTTTTGTCCACTCTTAACAGCCTAACAAATCACCTAAGGGAGCTGGAAAGGCAAGACCACCAAATTACAGTATTTAGGAAACTTGTTTTTTATTTATTTATTTTTTTTTTTTTTATTTATTTATTTATTTATTTATTTATTTATTTATTTATTTATTTATTTTGAGTTGGACTCTCA
>NW_007109008.1:0-986 GCF_000164805.1 Carlito syrichta
ACTACAGCATTCTTTACTTATGTAGGCCATTAGTAGTTGCCTTTTAAGTTATTCTAAAAATGTTTTGGTAATTCTAAGAATTCAGAGTATATCATTACTTTTTCCCTCTGCCATACATATAAGGGTTTCTCAAGCACACAAACTTTGAGTTTGGATATACAACTTTACCGTTATTAACTGATACAACATATTCTCTAAAATGATTGTTCCCATTCACTTTCCCACCCACTTCTTATTTATTATTTAAGACTACTTTGCATAATTGGCAAAAATATGCTCTTTGTGTAATTTCTGTCATTCTTTGTAATACTTAGAAAATTGATATTCCAAAATGACTTCACTTAATGACATTGTCACAAATTTCTTTTAATCATCCAATTCTTCCAATAGATACAATAACTCAATACTAATTCGACCCAATGTACAAGCATGATAGTGAAAAGGGAAGACAATATTTAGAAGACTAACATTCACATCAATACTTACAGAAAACTGTTTCAGTGTCGTATTCTAACATTCCCTCTCCTTTTGAAGTTAATATCTGTTTGCTCACTCTTTTCCCTTTCTTGTCAATATCTTCTTACTAACACTAGATGATTTTCCTTTATTTTGCAAGGGACTTTACCAAGGTCGTTCAGGTTTCTTCCATGGGTTTTCTGTCAGCTCACTTGGCCGCAGGAATAGTGTCCATATGAATAGCTTTATTACTTCCATGACCTTCAACACAGTACTTGAAGAATCCTCCTATAACCCCACATACTATATTTTGTCTGTCACCCCGAATACACTTATTTTTTAATTCTTTCACTGTATATAGATTTAACCCAGATTTATAACTTCTTTCCATTTACACAATACCAGAAACATCTCATATAAATGTAAATGGAGAGAAATAGACAACGATGACACATATCACTGTAAGTTTTAAGTATAACCATCAAGTGAACCCTTATTGCTGTCCAGCAATCCTGCTCACTCTCCCTGTA
>NW_007109009.1:0-844 GCF_000164805.1 Carlito syrichta
TGAGCATCTCTGCAGGTTGGGGTATCCAAGGGGGCCCTGGAACCGTCTTCCATAAGTATCGAGAGAAAGCTACTATGCTGAGTAGCTATTGGTCTCTAATTGATTGCTCAGACAATTGTGTGTCTGGTTTTCAGTTGTTGAATTAATCATGAACAGAATTAAAATACTTATAAAATCCTTAGAGAGATTGTATTTCACTTTATTAGGATACTGCAGTATTTGGGCATTGTTAATTGGCAGGCCTAGAGGTTATTTGGATCTCGTTTACCGGTTAGCAGGGCCTACAACTTGTACCCTCAGGATAAGTAACTGGTGCATCCCTAAGCTGTGCGTTTCTCTCAAGGCTTGGAAGGAGGTGATAACTCCTTATCTCAGGTCTCTCTAACTCTCAGCTGTATTTTTAACTTCCTGCTGGCCTTCCTTTTTGTGAGTGTACCATCTTTATCTTTTCTATGAATTTTGCTTATTTCAGTGGGAGAATGAAGTATTGAAACAGTGGTTCTTAGATGCGGTTGTTTGCCAAGGCTGACATTTCAAGAGAAATTGACTAAACCTGTTTTCAACCTAAGTAATGATGATGGAGGTTGCAGGATCTTCTGAAATGTGAGTAATAAAATTGGACATGGCCTCTTAACAGCATAAGAAAACTTGAATGCCATTTACCACCATCCTTGAAGGACTTCAAAACTGTGGCTTTTAACTGATTTCTTGGGTCTTTTTGCTATACCCAGCCTCTCTTTTCAAAAATTCAGAGGAAGAAATGATGTGTTGCTAAAGTAGATCACACACACACACACTCACACACACACACACACATGCATAGATTTATTAAAATCTTATTTCT
>NW_007109010.1:0-750 GCF_000164805.1 Carlito syrichta
CGGTTTCTGCAGATAAATCTGCTGCTATTCTGATTGGTCTTCCATGGTGGGTGATCTGGCCTTTTTCTCTTGCTGCCTTTAGGATTTTTTCTTTTGTGCCTACTTTATTTAGGCAAATTATTATGTGCCTAGGAGTTGGTCTTCTCATTTGTTGTCTTGCGGGGGTTCTCTGAATCTCTTGTGTTTGCATTTTTGTATCACTGATTAGATAAGGGAAATTTTCTTGAATGATCTCGTGGAAAGTTTGTTCCAATGTGGTCTCTGTTTCTCTTTCTGCCTCAGGGAGTCCGATTATTCTTAGGTTAGGCCTCTTGAGGTAGTCACTCATCTCTTGAAGGTTTTGTTCTGTCTTTTTTAGCTTATTTTCTGTGTTTTTAAGAGTTTGGGTTATTTCTATATTTTGGTCCTCAAGCTCTGAGATTCTTTCTTCTGCTTGGGTAATTCTGCTTTCCATGCTTATCAATTTGTTATTTATTTCATTCACAGTATTCTTTATTACTGTTATCTCAGATATCAGCTCCTTCCTAGTTTCTTCTTGTGTCTCCTCAATTCTTTTTAATCTCTCCATTATTGTTTTGATACCTACATTTGCATTTTGAGACCCTTCATTCTGGGGACTTTTCATTGTTTGTATTCCAAAGTCAGTTTTCTCAGTGTCTGCTCTCCCAGGCGTCTGGGAGAGACCCATACTCTTCTTTTGGTTTTTCTTCATTTCTGTAGATTTTTCTCCCTTTACCCCTTTCCCTCCCC
>NW_007109011.1:0-741 GCF_000164805.1 Carlito syrichta
TTCGTCCCCAGGTAGATATTGACTACTGTTAATACCACCTTCCTTTTCCTGCCTGCCCACCCTAGTTTCCCGCCACTGTCAATACTTTTCTTATAGTATTATGATAGTTGTTCAAGGGTCACTTATGAGTGAGAACCTGTGATACTCAGATCTTTGTTTCTGTGATAGATCACTCAGTATTATAAACTCTAATTCCATTCAGGTTGCTGCGAAGTTCGTGATTTTGTTCTTTTTTATGGCTACATAATATTCCATTATGTATTATGTTCCACATTTTTAAAATCCAGTTCTCTTTTGATGGACAGCATGGTTGGTTCCATGATCTTGCTATTGTGAACAATGCTGTGCTAAACATACATGTCCAGGTATCTATTTTACAGAGTGATTTGAGTACTTCAGGATATATTCCCAGTATGGGGATTGTGGAGTCATATGGAAGTTTGAGTTATTGATAATGGCCATTCTGACTGGAGTTGGGTGATATCTCAGTATAGTTTTACTTTGCATCTCCTTGATAACTAGTGAGGTTGAACATTTCTTCGTGAATCTGTTGGTCACTCATATCTCTTCTTTTGAGAAGTGTGTGTGTATCTTTTGTCCACTTTGTAATGGGGTTGTTTGTTTCTTTTCCTTTCAGCATGTTTGAGTTCCTTTGTAATCCTAGATGTTAGGCCTTTGACAGACATAGAGTTGGAAAATACTTTTTTCCCAGTCTGTGGGCTGTCTCCCTGCTCTCTTGAT
>NW_007109012.1:0-851 GCF_000164805.1 Carlito syrichta
CTGAGTTTGAACATTTCTTCATGTGTCTGTTTGCTGCTCGGATGTCTTCCTTTGTGAAGTGTCTGTTCATATCTTTTGCCCATTTTATAATGGGGTTGTTTGTTTTTTTCTTTTCAGCTCGTTTGAGTTCCTTGTAGATCCAAGATGTTAAGCCTTTGTCAAACCTGGAGTTGGCAAATACTTTTTCCCAGTCTGTAGGCTGTCTCCCTGCTCTCTTGATGGTTTCTTTGGCTTTGCAGAAGCTTGTCAGTTTAATGAGGTCCCACTTATCTATCTTATCTCTTATGGCCTGTGGGTTTCAGGTTTTGTTCAGGAATTGGATGCCAGTTCTGATTTCCATGAGGGTATGTCCTTCATTTTCTAAGGTTCTTATGGTTTGAGGTTTTGCATTTAGGTCTCTGATCCATTTGGAGTTAATTTTTGTGTATGGGGATAGATAGGGGTCCTGTTTCAATCTTCTACATGTGGTCAGCCAGTTTTCCCAGCACCATTTACTGAATAGGTTCTCCTCTCCCCAGTGGTAGGTGGTGGAGGCTTTGTAAAAGATGAGTTGGTTGAAAAATTGAAGTTTTGCTTCTGGAATCTCAATTCTATTCCATTAATCTATATTCCTGTTCCTATACCAGTACCAAGCTGTTTTTATGATTGTAGCTTTATAGTAAAGTTTGAAGTCTGGTAATGTGATACCGCCTGCTTTTTTTTTTTTTTTTGCTGAGGATTGTTCTGGCTATTCTTGGTCATTTGTGTTTCCATATGAATTCCTGTGTTGTTTTTTCTAGGTCTGAGAGGAATGTTGCTGGTAATTTGATGGGTATTGCATTGAATCTGTAGATTGCCTTTGGTAAGATGGG
>NW_007109013.1:0-1110 GCF_000164805.1 Carlito syrichta
GTGGCTATAATTTACACCATCACCAGCAGTGCCTAAGTTCCCATTGCCTTCCATCATCACCACCTAAATTTCTACAAGAAACAGTATCTCATTGCTTTGATTTCCATTTCTCTTCTAAACATTTTTAGGTGGTCACCAACCTAAGTCTTTCCTCCTTTCCACACTGTATTTATGTTCCTCAGTTTTCTATTTGGTATGTCTTCTTTTTAAAAAAATCAATATGCAGAGTTCTCTCTATAATCTGGTCAGAAATTCTTTGACACACATGTTGCAAGTAATTTCACCAGATTTTTTCTTCTCTTTTAAATTTGTTTGCATCGTGTTTTCTTTTTGCTGTACACGACACTGTAATTTTGCCTCAGTACTCTTTAGCAATCTTTTATTACCTGTGCTTTGAGTAACATGCCATCTTTCCCTACTACTGAGTCAAAAAGATATTCTCAGAGAGACATTTTTTTTTTAGACATTAATCCATTTGCACTTTGTTACATATGGTGTAAAGGGGAAATCTAATTTTTTGTATTTTTTCCTGTGGCAAACCAATTGTTTCCACATGAACTTGTTGGACTTATCTATTCTTTTCTCCAATTCTTTGTCAAATCATGTCTATTGTACATTCTTGTACATGGGTCTCTTCTTTAGCTTTATCACCTTAATTTGCTGCACATTTGTTAACTTAATCTGAGCCAATATCACATTATTTTAATTACCACAACTTTAGAGTCTGTGCATCAGCTAGAAGAAATGCCTCTTCCACAGCCACTGCCTAAACACTTAGTCAGCTAAATGGCCGTGGCTATTTTTGCTCTTTACCAGTCCGCACGAACTTGATAACTAGCTTATTAAGTTCCATAAAAAATACTGGAGAGACAAAATGCAATAGTATTTAAGAGAGCATAGATGAACTCAGGCAGCTAGTACTTGCACTTACTAGACATGTTGTAAGACACAAACCACTCTACAATCGTAGTCATATATAAAATGAATACAAAATTGCCAATTGTTCTGAGGTTTAAATGAGTTAATACATTCAAAGTACTTGGACTAGTGTCAGACATTTATTAAAAACTGGAAATTTAAGAGAAACTGAACTGTAGTTATTTACAGATA
>NW_007109014.1:0-1591 GCF_000164805.1 Carlito syrichta
TAACAATAACATGTTGCTTTATGTTATTAAATTAATACAAAATTACCAAATATATCTCCAGTCGATGCAAAATTTGATATTCTTACAGTTTAGCAAGCCCGAACTATCATGTGTGATACGTCAACTCACACTGTATTCTTTTCAAGTCCCTGTGAAACCTACTTGACAAAACAAAGTATACGTCATATGGCCTTCACTCAACATAAATCAAAAGAAAAAAATGAGCACTAAAATTACATAGCAAATTTAGTTATATTGTAGTTATTTATGTAAATGGGTTCTACATTTTTGAAATCATACATTCTTATTAGTAAAAAAAAAAAGGAGGACACCTATTTCTATCTACTTACTTATAAGTCATATGTATTGACCACTTTAAGTACACACAATAGATATTAGTGAAGCAAACTTCTTTATTAATCTTAGATATAAACAAAGAAAACTATTATATTCTACTCTTACCACTTTATGCCATTTCATCTAAACAGAGTACTTGGATCATTCTTAGAGAGACTTTTTTAAAGACCATCATCAACATAAAAATGAAATTTTAAAACTTCTCAAACAATGTTATAAAACCTGATTTGGCAAAAGCGTTTTGTGGAGAATGGCCTCACATCCTTTTCCATGACGATGTTTCCCAAGCACTGAAAACATCGGACTGCTCTGGCATTCTTTGCTCACCTCCCTCAGATTCTTCCTTAGCCCAATCAAGAACTGATAGCCAATGGGTAAAAAAAAATCTACGTTAAATAACTGAATAATATTTCACAGTCCGGAGCCTCTAGAGTGTGAAATTTCATAAATGCATAACTTTTCATTTCTAATAGATTGGCACTAGCTTATTCTTTTCAGGAATAAAATTTAAATAAATTGCATAGGCCAAAATGTTTTTAAGCTATTCCCTCTAAATTGTTAAGCATCCTACAGCCAGGCCTAATTAGATGTTACCTTAGAGCATCTGTGACTACCAGAGTTCAGATCACCAGGGTTTATCTTCAATGATATCATCACAAGCTAGAATTGTTGCTGAAATTAAAGCAGCAGGAGATAGCATCAGAGGGATCTTTGATGCCCTCTTAAATTTCTGGATTTCTGCCCAATAGGTGTTGCTTTTTCCCCCTGACAATAAATTTAGGAAACTCTGCAGATTATTGCTTCTACAGCAATGCAATAACTATTAGAATCACATTAAGCTATCAGCAGCTTACTGCCAGGGTAATTTATTTTTTGGGTTTTCTTCCTACTCTTCCATATCTTGAGGAATTTCCAAGTTATAAACTCTAAGCACCAATGCACTGTGAAACTCATCGTAACAAATCTGCTAAACTCAGATGCTTGCTGGACCATCAAGATTTTCTGAATTACTTTCAAATTGCCGAATATCAACGAATGACCATTTCTAGACTATCCAATGCCAAGTATTTTGTACTTACATTATTAGAAATAAAAATGGAAACACTTGAAAGTATGAAATAATGTGTCTTTCTTAAATTGAAAATTTAACTAAGATGATTAAGTTAGACATATGACCTCATTATTGCTGCTTATATTTATGGCATATAACAAAAATAATAGGCTCTTGAAATTC
>NW_007109015.1:0-889 GCF_000164805.1 Carlito syrichta
CAGGCGCGGGATTACAGGCTGAGCCACCAAGCCTGGCTTCAGATCACCTTTTGACCTTGGCTTTCATTCCCTCTTCTGTGATGCCTCCCTCATTCTTGTCCTGGGGAGTGTGGGGGGGGATGCTGGAGAATCCAATACGTTCCTCCTTCCCCCCTCCCAGTTGCTGACAGATAAAATGCAGGGCTCCCAGCCCTGTTCAAATGTCAAATGGGCAACAAATTGTTTTTTAATATAAGTATATCCTGTGTGATTGTTTGGGACGTACTTATGGTGAAACACCAACCTCTTGAGTCTGAAATGTACATGTCACTGATGCCCTATGTGTTCCTGACACCCTCTGTGTTTCCCAGAAGGGTGTACCCAGGAGTTGTTAATCCCTAAATATTTTCCCAGGCATCAGATGTCTGCTATTCCCAGGAAGCTGCTAATTGTGTTACTCAAGCCCCTTATTAAGGTCAAGACCTCCCGTTCATGTCTCTGGCCTGCCGTTCCCAGGGCTGTTCTGGAAAGAGCTGGTTGACGTGACCCAGCATTCTCTTTCTTTTCCTCCTTCTTCTGCACACATTCCCTGTCCTGGGGTCCTTCTGTGGCAGCAGACGTGCCTGTCTGTGACTGTCATCCCCAAAGTCACTGCGAGGTTGGATTGCAGGTGTCCTTTGTGAGGGCTGGTGAGCTGCCGGCTGTGTTTCTGGACTTGGGCTGTGAGTTGAGACTGGCAGAAATGTCCTCATACCCCACCTTCCTTTTTCTTGCTAGAAAGCAGACCCTGGGGCTAGGCACACCCGTACAAACTGTGTATCTACCCCAGATCATCAGCTGGGAGCCCTTGGGTCCTGCAAAGGGGTCCGTAAAAAAAAAAAATCAGTGACTTTCCAGCATGTATAGATTT
>NW_007109016.1:0-1445 GCF_000164805.1 Carlito syrichta
CGCTAAGGGTAGGCCAGGCATGGAATCTCCCCCCTCTCATCCAGCACTTTGGCAGACTGAGGAGGGAAGATGCTGGAGCCCAGGAGTTGAAACATGACTGTGTAACCTCAGGCAGCCTCATCTCTATCTCCAAAATGTCATCAATGAGCTGGGCATGGAGACATAGGCTTTTCGTTGCAGCCGCTTGGGAGGATTGCCTGAGCCCCGGAGGTCTACCCTGTGGTTAGGTGTGATTGTACCACTCTAGTACCGTCTGGGCATCAGAGTGAGGCCCTGACTCAAAGAGAAACGCAACCCACAGATGCGGAAAATATATTTGCGAATGTACATCTGACAAGGGATGACCATCTCGGAACTACAAGGAACTGCCACTTGCCGACAAGAAAAAAACAAACAGCCTCATTTCACAGTGAGCAAAAGATATGAACAGACCCATCTCAACAGCAGACATACAAGCAGCCACCAAAGACATTTGAAAAAGCTCAGCCTCATTTGTCATCCGAAAATGCAAGTGAAAACGACCTTGAGGAGTCACCAATTTTCAGTCAGGATGGCTATCATCAATCATTCCCAAAACGACAGATGCTGGCGTGGAAATGACACAAAGGGAACACTTCTACACTGCTCGTGGGAGTGTAAACTCGGACCAGCTCTGTGGATAAGCATTTGGTGATTCCTAAACGATCTAAAAATCGACCCTGCCATCCTCCTACTAGGAACGTACCAGGAAGACGAATCCCTCTCTCCAAGAGATATTTGCACATGTATGTTTATCGCCACATTGTTCGCAGTAGCAAGAACATGGAGCCAACCATCCTGCCCATCTAAAGAGGACTGGATTCAAAATATGTGGTACGTAGGAACAATGCCATATTATGCAGTCACAACGAGAACAAACTCACGAAGTTCACGGAAACCTGGATGGAGTTAGAGTCTATACTACTGGGTGACCTTTCAGGGAAGCAGAAACTGAGTATCACATGTACTCACTCATAAGTGGACCTTGAACAACCATCATAATAACGACAACAAAAAAGATTTTCAGAGTTGGGAGATGCAGGGGAGGGGGAGGGCCAGGACTTGCAGTAGTTGGTTTGTGCCCGGGGTGCCGGGACGTTCGGGGACAGGCCTGAACAACAAGGGTTCCTGTAAAATGAATATTAATATATTTCACCCTGAATTGTACCCTACTTCTTTCAAATTACAAATGAAGAAGAAAACGTTTATACCAGATCCCTGAATCCATGGCCAGTCATTAGAAAGGAATTCTTGTTTCTATAGCCTTAATCACTTTTTTCCACACCCAAATAAAAACACATACCCTTATTTTATTGAAATGTGCTTAGATAAAATATCCTATTGCTGATTTTTAATTAACTTATTTTTGAAATATATCCCAGTTGACTCATTCGATATGTTTCATTGAGTATAGATAGCAACTGTAA
>NW_007109017.1:0-612 GCF_000164805.1 Carlito syrichta
CTGTGATCCGCACCGGAATGCAGTGGCCTCTCCGGCCACCGCAACCTCGACCTGCTGGGCTCCATTGATCCTTCCGCTTCAGCCTTCCGAGGGCTGGCATTCCAGGCATGTGCGTCCACACCCGGCTGATTTCTTGATTTATTGTAGAGAGGAGGACTCCCCAAGTTGCCCAGGTGGGTCTCGAACCCGCGGGCTTAGGTTGTCCTCTCCCCGCAGCCTCCTCAATCGCAGGATTACAGGCTGAGTCACGGAACCTGGCTATTTTCTGTTATGGTTTGGAGCTGGAGTCTCACTCAGTCGCCCACACTGGAGTGCAGTGGCCGCTCCCGGCCACCGCAGCCTCGACCCGCTGGGCTCCGGCGATCCTTCAACTTCAGCCTTCTAAGTAGCTCTAAATACAGGCGCGTGCTACCGCGCCCGGCTAATTTTTGGATGTATTGGAGAGATGATTCTTGCCCGTTTCTCTTTTCTAATGTAATATTTGTGTGCGATCTGCAAACTCCAATTTCGTATCACATTGGAGATTTGTTATCAGAAGCTACATCCTTCCTTAACTGCCTCCTGCTTCCCGTTCCGGTCATGGTCCTTCCGCGGAACTTGCTCCATGACACC
>NW_007109018.1:0-1296 GCF_000164805.1 Carlito syrichta
CATAGTGGCTAAGTGCAGTTTGTTTCTGTATTACATCTTTAGTATAACTGCATAAACAGACTGTAAAAGTAATCTGGAAATTTAGGTTCTCAGAATTTAGAAGAGAAAAACAAAAACAATAGATTGAAACTAAGATGCATATGTGCTATCTCTAAGTATACAGATATATATGTTTTTCCTGTTAGGTATCTGCTCTTTTAAATATGTGCTAATGTCATTTTGACTTGCATATGTAAAACTTAACTATAATCATCCTTTATGTCAAAAATGACAATTACTGTATTCTGTGTATGTTCTGCTTTAAACTCACACATATTTGACCACTTGCCTTTTGATCTTATGTCTGTGTTTTAAAAACAAGTCAGTATCATCTACACAATTTATACTGTGGCTACCCATATGTACTTAATAATTTATTGTCACTGATTTCCACTATGTTTTAGCAACAAATTGTTTTTTAAAAATAAGTTTTTTGCCTGCAGGTTCGAGACCCACCCGGACAACTTGGTGAGACCTCATCTCTACAATAAATCAAAAAATTAGCTGGGCATGGTCCCCTTCCCTTGCCTGCATTTCAAAGACTGTTGAAGACACCCTAAAACCCGAGGTAAAGCCAAGTGAAAGCCAGACACAGCTATGTCTTTGAAGCTGAGGACAACAAATGTATCACATTGAAGATAAAGGCTGAGAGGTTATTGAAATAGCACTAAATAGAACATATGATCCAAATCAATAAAGGCAAAATATTTACTGTCTGATGATAAGATGGAGCTAATAATTTCAGTAGTATTGATTATGGGTCTTTAATGTGTGGGACCACAGGAAAAAATTTGCAGTAACCTATTGTAAGGTGCCATAAGTTTTCCAGGTTTAAGAACCTTAAAATCAGTCTTTTAAGTGAAGAACTAGTGGGGATAATCACTATTTCCCTCTTTAAATATTTCTTCTATTATAGGTTGAAGAGGCTTTAATAGAGTATGAGGTGCATACATTTTCACTTTCAGTATTCTACCACGTGGTGATGCTCTTGCTTACTTTGCTTGTTTAGACTTTTACAAAGCTCAACTTTCAAACTCTTCGATCTGTGGGAAAGAGAGATATATATACACATACATATATACACATATATACACACATATATATGTAAAGCACAAACAATAATTTTACATATTATTCTGAGAGAGCAAATTTTTTACTTACCCTTTATATTTACCTATAAATATAATCTTTGATAGTCTAATTACAGGACTTTATACAAGATTATTGTATTCACAGTTCAAAGAATGCTGTTAACAG
>NW_007109019.1:0-1242 GCF_000164805.1 Carlito syrichta
AGTTGTATTATGTTGCTTTTGGTCAAGCAGAACGTTCTTGGTTTTTGTACATGCAGTAACTTTCAGCTTGCTTCAGTCCCCGGCTGTCGTTATGGCAACTGTGCAGTTCATTGTTTTAAGTGGCATGGCAGGTTTTGAGACATAGGTAGTTTCCATGTAATAGGCAATCAGATTTAGGTTTTAGGTTAAAATGTCATTGAATTAAGTTTTATAGAACATAGAGTAAGTTCATAATTTTTATACTTATTAGTACTAATGATAAGGTTTGTAATAGATTATAGTAGGATAATAGTTGTATTAGAATTTAGACATGATATTATAAGATAAGTAATTAATAAAGTATAAAAGACAATAGTTTAGATATTTGAAATTTATAGAAGTTGTGATAAAATTTTAGGTTAAGGATAAGTTCCTAGGTAATTAATATACAATCATAGGGCAGTATAGAAATGTAGTAGGTTATAAGAATTATAAAAATAAATAGTATAAAATTAAGGTAATAAAATTAAGTCATTTAAGTAAACTTATAGATTATAGTATAGTGTTAAGTTAATAATATTAATCGTCAAAAATATTAAAAGTTAGTAAAATTGGATTGAACTTAGAGTTAACTTGGAAAGTTTTTTAATCAGGGCTTAGAACATAGAGTATAATATGAATGATTTATTGAACATTGTGGAAAACATTTTGAACAATCTGTATTGAAATTGTGCACCTGTGATTCATACATCATGGAATTGCAATTGTTCACTGGGAACCTGAAAGTCTTGTGATGGTACATGATTTGTAAAGCGCGTTACACATCAATGAAATTTACGCCCCCAGCAAGTAATTGTCACACTGCTGGAGATTATAGAAAATGGTATATAAGTTGGAAAAAGTTTGAATAAAATTGGCTTCAGTCTTGGCCAGACTGTTCCCAGAAGAGCTGCCTCCGTGTGGTTTCTTCTCTCCGTTCTGATTCACCGGTGCAGTCCTAACTCCCCCTCGGTCAGTGCTGGTCACCGACACAACTCCATTCTTAACTGTCTACCCACCTGGCCTACAGCAGAAACGATACCCATTAATCAATATTTTTATTTATTTTTTTGAGTTGAAGTCTCACTCCGTTGCTCAGACTGGAGTGCAGTGGCATGCCCACAGCCACCCATGTCCATCTGATGGGCTTTGGTGAGCCTTCTGCCTCAACCTTCCAAGTTGCTGGAACTAAAGATGCATGTTACCATGCCCAGGTAATTTTTT
>NW_007109020.1:0-864 GCF_000164805.1 Carlito syrichta
TGCTGATCCGGTTTGCTAGGATCTTGTTGAGAATTTTAGCATCTATGTTCATCAAAGATATTGGCCTGTAGTTCTCTTTCTTTGTTGGATCTTTACCTGGTTTGGGTATCAATGTGATATTGGCTTCGTAAAATGATTTGGGGAGAGTTCCATCTTTTTCAATTGCCTGGAATACCTTCAGTAGGATTGGTATCAGCTCCTCCTTAAATGTCTTGTAGAATTCTGCTGGAAAGCCATCTGGACCAGGGCTTTTTTTTGTAGGAAGTTTTCTTATTACGTGGTCGATTTCCTTGATTGTTATTGGTTTATTTAGGGTCTCAATTTCTTCTTGTTCCAACCTAGGTAGGTTGTGTGATGTCAGAAAGTCTTCCATTTCCTTCTGGTTTTCAAGTTTGTTTCCATACAAGTGTACGTAGTAGTCTCTAATGATCTTTTGTATTTCTTCAGGGTCAGATGTGACTTCATCTTTTGTGTTTCTGATTATGCTTATTTGGTTTTTTTCTCATTTTTTCTTGGTCAGTCTAGCTAGGGGACCATCAATCTTGTTTACCCTTTTGAAAAACCAGCTTTTTGTTTCATTGATTTTTTGTATTATCTTTTTGTCTTCTATGTCCTGGATTTGGGCTTTTATTTTGGTGATCTGGATTCTGCTGAAATTAGGGTTTTTGTGGTCTTGCTTTTCCAGCTTCTTTAGGTGGCTTGTTAGGTTGTCAATTTCTGTTTCTTCCATTTTCCTCATGTGTGTTTGTAGGGATATAAATTCCCCTCTTATTACAGCTTTTAAGGCATCCCAGAGATTTTGGTAAGATGTTTCTTTATTTTCATTTGTTTCCAGGTATCTTTTGATCTCTATTTTGATGTCAG
>NW_007109021.1:0-548 GCF_000164805.1 Carlito syrichta
CCAGGCAACAGGAGCCCCGCGCCGGGTGGGCAGGACAGTCTCCGTCGCAGGAGCGGTGGCAGCGATCCCAGCAGATCTTCCCTGAAGCGGTTTGATGTGGATCTCCTCCGGCCGGGTTGTGATGAGCTACCCGTGCCAGAGGCCGCGGCGGGCGCGGCGGCGGCGACGGCGGGAGCGCTGGTGGGGGGAGGGGCTGCAGCAGCAGCGGGAGAGGTCGATGCAGTAAAAATGTCCAGTCTTTGCGATGTTCCAGTGATAGCGATGGCCGAGCTCTGTTTGAGGAGTAGGCTGCGATGCTGGGGTCCCCAGCCTCTCGGGGGCGAGAGTCAGAGACCCACTGCAGATCTCCCTTGCCTCCATGAGGTTTTCTAAGGAAACTTTCCCCATCTCACCAGAGACATGACTATCCAAACACAAGAGATACAGAGAACCTCTGCAAGCCATCAAATGAGAAGACCAACACCTAGACATATATTAATTTATCTATGCAAAGTAGGTACAAAATAAAAAATCCTAAAGACAGCAAGAGAGAGAGAGGTGAGACTACG
>NW_007109022.1:0-818 GCF_000164805.1 Carlito syrichta
CTCCAGGTATCTTTTGATCCCTGTTTTGATTTCGTCATTGACCCAGGAGTTGTTTAGCATCATGCTGTTTAGTGTCCATGTCTTTGTGGGTTTTGGGGGGACTTTGTTGGTATCAATGTTTATTTTTATTCCACTGTGGTCCGAGAAGGTGTTTGGTAGAATTTCGGTCCTTTTAAATTTGCTTATGCTTGATTTATGGCCGAGTATGTGGTCGATCTTAGAATATGTTCCATGTGGTGATGAATAGAATGTGTATTCTGTGGTCTTTGGATGGAGTGTTCTGTAGGTATCAATTGAGTCCATTTGGTCCAAAGTTACATTGAGGTTCCGGATCTCCTTGCTGATTTTTTGTCCTGATGATCTGTCTAGGGTTGTGAGTGGGGTATTGAAGTCCCCAGTTATGATAGTGTTAGAGCCAATATCTTTCTTTAGTTTTCCAAGAAGCTGCTTTATGAAAGTTGGCGCACCTATGTTGGGTGCATATATATTTAGAATAGATATTTCTTGTTGATGGATTGAGCCTTTTATCATTATGTAGTGGCCTTCTGTATCTTTTTTGATTTTTAATAGTTTGAAGGGTATTTTGTCTGAAATTAAGATGGCTACTCCTCCTTTCTTTTGTATTCCGTTCGCCTGGAAGTTTGTTTCCCATCCTCTTACTTTGAGTCTGTGGATGTCCTTTCTAGTGAGGTGAGTCTCTTGAAGGCAATAGATTGTTGCCTGATGATATTTTATCCATTTTGCCAATCTATGTCTTTTCAGTGGTGCATTTAGTCCGTTCACATTTAAGCTAATAATTGAAATGCAAGAGTTGATCC
>NW_007109023.1:0-1132 GCF_000164805.1 Carlito syrichta
CAAGTTTCATTAGTGTTTCTTTATTTTTTATTTTTTGAGTTGGAGTCTCACTCTGTCACCTAGACTGGAGTGCAGTGGCCGCTCCAGGCCACCGCAGCCTTGACCTGCTGGGCTCTGGCGATCCTTCCGCCTCAGCCTTCCCAGTAGCCGGAATTACAGGCATGCGCTACCACACCCGGCTGGTTTTTTGATTTATTGTAGAGATGAGGTCTCCCCTGCCCAGGCGGGTCTCAAACCCGCGGTCTCAGGCAATCCACTCACCTCAGCCTCCCAAAGGTATGGGATTACAGTCTGAGCCACCAAGCCCGGCTAATGTTTCTTTAACTACAGAGAAAATGCCATTTTTGTTTTCTAATTTTTTTTATTTTAAAGATGTGGGGCACAATTCAGGTTTAGATATTAAAGTGTTCAGAAAATGTTTTTTTTCTTTTTTGCATTTGCTTCAACTGCTTAGTCAATGTTCTGAAAATATGTCATCCAATGTTACAGCTACTCACCATGTGTGACTATTAAACTTAAGTGTACGTATGAATGAAATCCAATTTTAAATATAGTGTCAGTTGATCAGGGTACGTTTCCAGGGCCCCAGAAGCTGTGGTGGCTGTGACTTGGGTCTGGGCCATGAGGATGTATGCTGACCAGTGTCACCAAACTTGCTTATTTACCTATTCTTTCTCCAACACACCCTGTGCCTTTGCCTCGAATTCTCTCTGTTGACTTGAAACCAATCCAATGCAGTGGAAAGGGCAGCCAAACTTCCCCACATTATCCTGAATAGCTGGAGGCCAAGTGCCCTTCAGAGATTGGTGACCATAAGCTCAGAGGCAATGTGGAAGACAAAGTAAGTGATGTGTCTATGATATAGCAAGAAACAGAGGGGTTGTGTGTTTTCAATTGTGGATCACAGACTTTCATCCTCTTCACATATGTGCCTTTAACAGGGTTATCCCACCCTACTCTCCTAAGGGTGGGTGTGCCCTTTCTCTGGGGCCTGTGGGGTGGACTGGACTGGACTCATCCCAGGAGGCAGCATCTTCATGCATCCTGATACCATGTGGCATGTGGTCCAGCCTCCCCTTGTACCAAAGGTGCGGTCTCCTGGGACCCATCTCTTGTAACATGGAGCACTGTG
>NW_007109024.1:0-727 GCF_000164805.1 Carlito syrichta
TTTCTTTACATTTAATCAAAATAACCTAGCAGAAAATAACAGTGCACCAAGAAATCGTACACAAATTTTAAGAAAGGAAATAGCTGTATTAAATTATACTGTTTTATTTCTAAAATTTTTAAGATTTATCCTGCATTCTGTGTTCCAAATAGCACTTAGGTACACGGATCCTCAAGGTCCAGTTATCTAAAGATGATATACATCTGGAATATTAACAAGTTTCAATTTATGCAGGATAAAACATTCAGCATTCATGTGAGACAAAAACTAGTTGTCAATTTTGAAAGCTGTATTGTACCATGTATTCTAACATATTAATAGGAAAGGAGTTATCTTTGGAGTATTATACACTTCTTGAATATCAATTCAGGATAATGAACATTTCTCTACCAAACCCTGAATTGTAATCATCTTTAAAGTAAAATAAATCAAAAATAAGATAAAACAAATGAAGTCAGTTGTACGTTTTACAACTTACATTTATTAAATTATTTTAATTTTTTAAAAAATATGGGGTACAATTCAGAGTTAGATATACAAACACTGATTATGCAGGGTTCTTGGTTGATGAGTTATGGCCCTCCCTAAGTTTGCAATATCCTTCCACTGCCAATTTAACCCCTCCCCCTAAAATGTTTTCCACTACTGCCAATCACTTTCTTATAGCACTATAATTGAACAAGTTCAGCTCATGAGGTAGAACATATGGAACTCTGTTATTTGTCTG
>NW_007109025.1:0-940 GCF_000164805.1 Carlito syrichta
ATGAGGAGATTTTGGTTTTAAGCATCTAGTAATGAATATAAAAGACAGCAAAGGACATTTTAGTTAATGTTATCTACTTGATTATCTGTTCTGCATTGGCACTAAGACAATGTGTTCCTTGCTGTCTTCACATCTGCCTGATCACAAGTCTTAGAAGTCACTTACCTGACTTCTAAAGGTTTTGAATCTGAGATTCAGTTGGATCTAACACAGATTAAACTGTGTTCATAGATGGACAGACAAAGAAAGTTTAGTGAGCGTAAAGTATGGGAAAGAGGATGAAAGTTCATAGATTACTAGAATTCAGATATATAGCACTGCTACATGATAAAGGATTTTCTATAGCTGTAATGAATGTCTGGGCCTGGATGGCTCAGTAATTCAGCTGAGGATATAGATTTTATCATTAGAGATTTTTGGATAATATCTTGATTTAACATTCCTGCGGCTGATATATAAAATGAGCTGATGCTCCCAGCCAATTTCTTATAACCAGATACTACCTACATGTATCCTCCTTTTCTTCCCTCTGAAACAAGTCCCAGATCCTCAACTTACTGGACAGCATTGTCATCAGAAATAAAGTGCTAAACCTTTTATTTTAACATTGATGTAGAGTGATGATGCCAGCATAAGCAAGGTGTCTCTTTCTGTACAATACAAAGTATTTATTCTCCTAGCATATTGATTGGTTGAATCAGAGTTGAACTCTTTGATTGTAAGTGAGGATAATGACAGTTTAAAAAGGAAAATATTATCCACTTAATTGTGTTTTTTGTTTGTTTGTTTTTGCCTTTTGAGTCCTCCCTTTACTGGAGATATTTATTCTACACAGATGGCAAAAATGTTACATGGTAGCCGACATGGTAACTGACAGAATTCTAGCAATGATTGTCTAGATAACTGCAGTCCTCTTCAGAACCTTAAACTTGTTCTATTA
>NW_007109026.1:0-685 GCF_000164805.1 Carlito syrichta
GAAACTGGTTGGTTATATAGATTTTTTTCATCTAAAAGACATATTAATTTTACTAGGAGGCTAAA
This sequence comes from Carlito syrichta, assembly GCF_000164805.1. NCBI lineage: Eukaryota > Metazoa > Chordata > Mammalia > Primates > Tarsiidae > Carlito > Carlito syrichta. Next base: position 66 of record NW_007109026.1, read on the forward strand.
CCATAACGATTTTACTTCTCCCAGTCTGTTTCTTCCCTGACATTCCAAATTACAGATCTATCATTTTTGACAGTTTTTTTTGTGTGTGTGCCTGCCTGCCTTACTATTTCCCCCTGGTCATTTACAGGTCTTTTAGGGTTACTTTTTCTAATTCAGAACATTATAAGTGTTGTGCTACATACTATGGAATGAGATGAGGTTTTAAGAAAGCAGCCATGTTCTCATAGGAAAAACATACTTTTTGAATAAGAGGTGATAAGAAAGTAAAGGAAAGATTTCTTCCATGTGCTTAAAGTGACAGAAAAAAAGTTTCAAAAGTCAGTTGTCTAGCCATAAAATCATTTATCTGACTGCACAAGAAGACATCCAGGGCAAACCTGAACAGAAATAATGTATATGTAGATCTGTTTCAGACTCTACCTAGCACAGGCCCTTTCTTAATTGGACCCCAGAGCTGGAATTTACAAGTCTAAACTAGCTTCTGTCATCAGACATATCAAGTCATGTAAAATGAATTTAAACTCTCTCCGTGTTAAACATAAGATGAGAAGGTGAAAAAGATAGATGGATTTGTCAATGCAAAGATCTTAGTGCATGCCAGGCTTGGTTCACTAACAACG
>NW_007109027.1:0-1349 GCF_000164805.1 Carlito syrichta
CTCCCCAAGTATAGTTGCCCACACTTTTCTTTGTGGTACTTCAATACTTTATACATATCTCTTTTGTACACTTATTCCTGTAACAATACTGCTTGCCTACACATCTACTTCTTGTACTAATTTGCACATTCCTTGATGTGATCCATGTGATATTATTGGCTCATTACACAAAATCCCATTGCTCTTCCATTTTGATCCTGGTGGGTAGACTTTATTTGAGTTTTAAGGCAACATCTCATGGTGCTGGGATCACCTAAGCAGAATGCCTGTAGGGTGTGGGAAAAACATGTGAATATATGAGTGAGAGAAGTGTCAGACAACAGGGAATGAGAAGGACTGTGTGTGTGTGTTTAATTTTTTTTCTTGAGATGGAGTCTCACATTGTCGCCCAGGCAGGAGTGCAGTGGCACACTCATGATCATCCCAGCTTTGATCCACTGGGCTCCAGTGATCCTTCTGCCTCAGACATCCAAGTGGCAGAACTACAGGCATATGCTACCATGCCCAGCTGTTTTGATTTTTCATAGAGACGAGGTCTCACCAAGTTGCCTGGGCTGATCTTGAACCTGCAGCCTCAGGAAATCCACTCTCCTTGGCCTCCCAAAGTGCTGTGACTATACTCTGAGCCACCAAACCCAGCCATGGGCTGTGTTGAACATGGGACTGCATGGCATGTATCACGGTGGCAGCCACTACTCGGCTGTCAGTTCATCTCTGCAGGCCAGATCCCACTTCTGGCATGGTTGGAAAAGCAGACTTTTGAAATAAATGGAATTTCATTCTCAGGTCTACCCTTCACTCACTGTGGGAATGGGAGCATGTTATTGAACATGTCTGAGATTCAGTGTCCTCATCTGAAAGAGAACTAGCTGCTTGCTGAAACCCCATCACTTTCCACCCTAGGCACACTGTCGATTCCATTTTCATCCTCTCTCATAGTGAGATTATGTCATCTTCCTGTGTTATGTTCATTAGAATGTGAAGGGAAGAAAGGCACACCACTAAAAACCTCCTGTCTCAGTTTTTGTTTCCCCAGAAGCAGATCATGGGATAAAAAGGAAAGCACAAGTCATTTATCTGGAAGGTGACCTGAGGAAACACCAGTGGAGGAGTGGAACAAAGAGTCAGGGAAAGAAGGAGGCTAAAAAGGACAGGTACTTAAGCAAATTACCATTGTATGCAACTTGAACTTGGTTCTATAGGGAACACCAGTAGGCAGAAAAGAATTTCTCCACTTCCACCCCACCTAGAGGTCAAATGACCCTTGAGTGCAGGTAGTTATATGCTAGCCCTCATAAGTCATCATATGATGGATATGAATTAGTTCCTGGGCACTTCTGGCCTGCTAC
>NW_007109028.1:0-802 GCF_000164805.1 Carlito syrichta
CAAAGATGAAGTAACAATGATTATTTACAAATTCATTTTTGTACATTTAGAGTCTGGGACTTCTACAGTCAACCCCTCATGGAGGTGGTCCACTAGGCAGCAATGCAGAAGGAGCACATGTTATTTCTACAGGAAGAAAAGCATTAGCATACATCATTGTGTGCGTCAAGTGTAACTTATTACCAAAAAATGAAAATAAGATGAATGGCCCAGAAACCTGCATTTTATTGACACTGCCATTTTCCCACAGAGAACGTTAGAAAGAAATCACCCTTTTCTTTTAATGAATGAGCCCACTGCATTCCTGAATCATTCTCTGAGAAAAGCACCAGGTACAATTGACAGCCACGCTTTTTAAAATAAAACAGTGACTAACTGAAGCTCACACCTCCATACCTTAACCCCATCTAAGTGCACCACGGTTGTTCTTCCCATAAGATCAACTTCTCCTCCTATTTTGGTATTACTACCACAAGGACAGACATTTTCAATCAGGAAAAAAAGTCTAGTTACAATACTGAGCAGCAGCCCAAGTGAGGCCCTTTACCATGACTTCCAATTCGCTGTGCAATCCACACTGCAGAGATACAAGGATAAACCACCATTTTGGTTCCCAAGTTTTATTCAAGAACTCATACAAAATATTGAAGATAAATGAATTTTCATCCTCATCTTCCTCCTCTTCTTCATCCTGATTAATTTGGAAGTAACGCAACTCGTAACTCTCTTTGCTGTTAGCAACTACGCGCAACCAATCACGTAGATTATTCGTCTTCAAATATTTTTTGGTGAGATATTTCAA
>NW_007109029.1:0-490 GCF_000164805.1 Carlito syrichta
AAAACTAATAATAAAAGACCTTCGATTTTATCAATGAAATACTTAACAATTGAAAAATGCTACACTACTAGTTTCATAGTTGTAAATCCGAAGACTGTCAACAAACTAGTAGTGACCTGATGCGCCCACCTGTCCTCCCCCAACTCAAGAGAAGCATTCATGTGCACATAACATGGAATTCTATCCTCTTAAAAAAACATTATTTGAAGACCAAGAGTTTGTCCCTGAGGAAAATAATTTATTAGCAGGTAGCAAGTGAGACAAAGAAATCTTTTCAATTGAGATAAAACGATGATGGAGCTAGAGATTACGCTGCTTTATATTATTAACTAAATGCTTCTTCATCCATAAGTAAATAATATTTTGTCCCAATGTTGACTGTCAAGGCAAGTAGTGAGAAAAGTCATATAAAATGAACTTTTAAGTTTTTGAACTTTTAAGTGAAGCGATTCTAGCAAATCTCTCCAAATATCATAACCAACATTTCAAA
>NW_007109030.1:0-987 GCF_000164805.1 Carlito syrichta
ATGGATAGTGAACTAGTTTACCTAAGATCAGAGAGAAATGTCTTTGTATTTGTGCACATAGGGAAAATAACACTGCCCACTGGCCACGTGCTACCATAATTTCCAACTTTTTTGTAGTTCTAATTGTCGACACTGGTCTAACTGTAAGTCAGGTCTATCAGTCCCCAAACTTCTGGAATTATCTCAGACACGCAAGTGTAGGTGCTCTGTTCCTGCTGTCTTCTCCTTCATGTCTGTGAAAGCAAGTTGTTTCTCCAGTAACTCACACTCTAGACTGGCGAGAGGACTTCCTCAATCCTGTTGTCTGTGTGGTTCCCTTCCTGTGACAGTGGAGGGTCAAGGTGAAAATGGCAACCACATGCCTTGCTGCTCTTTTTAAAATAATACATAGATGCTGGTTTTAAATTTGGATGGTATATTTCTTTTTTTTTAATTGAGCCAAGGTTCTTTTTATATGTATATATATATATTTATTTATTTGTTTGTTTGTTTTTTTGAGTTGGAGTTTCACTCTGTCACCCAGACTGGAGTGCAGTGGCCGCTCCCGGCCACCGCAGCCCTAGACCTGCTGGGCTCCAGTGATCCTTCCACCTCAGCCTTCCAAGTAACTGGAACTACAGGCGCGTGCTACCATGCCCGGTTAATAATTTTTTGATTTATTGTAGAGATGAGGTCTCGCCAAGTTGCCCAGGCGGGTCTCGAACCTGCAGGCTCAGGCAATCCACTCACCTCAGCCTCCCAAAGGCAAGGGATTACAGGTTGAGCCACTGAGTCTGGCAATGTATATTTATTTTTAAGCATAAGAAAAATATTTTAACCTATACTGAGAAATATGAGAAAAGAAGAGTTTTTCCATACTAAAAGTTAAATATGATATTAAAGAAAGTCAGTCATGCAGATGATATTGTCTATAATTTCTTTAACAGAACTATGGAAGATTCGGACTAGATGTGGAAACATTTTTCTGAATTTTTTTTTGTATTTCCT
>NW_007109031.1:0-740 GCF_000164805.1 Carlito syrichta
GACTAATGGTTTTCTGTGTATTTTTTACACATGCCCTCCATGAAAGAGCTTCCTTTTAATTTCCAGTAAATTGAAACTTAGTTTCTACGTGTCTATGAATGACTAAAAAAATTTTCTAGTGAAAAAAATAAAGATCATCACCAAAGTGGGTTAGAGAAATATAAAACATATCTACATATTTTAGAAAATGTGTAAATCATTTACAGTTACATTAGACATATTTTATTTTAATGTAGAATATGATATAAATGTCTAAATGGACTTTTGTTATATTTCATCGTCTCATCTGTTTTAACAGGTTATGAAGTATACACTTCACAATAGAGTATAATTTATCAGGATCGAAACCATTTTAAAAGGAAAAAATTTACTGAAGCTGTAGATAATCCAGCCAAAGGAAATCATGTCTAGGTTTGTTTTGGACTACTTAATACAGTACATGTGACTATTCCCAAAGTAAAATCATAGACTACTTTATATTTAATTTATTTCATCCAGAAAAATTATTTGAATGCCAGATACTGCAAAAAATTCCATAATTGCATCTAAGGTATGGTTGCTGATCTCACGGAACTAACCGTCTAATGAGAAATAAAACAAATATGGAAATTAATTACAATATAAAATTGAATAAGATGAGCAAAACTGGAAAAACAGAAGTGCTTACCCTAAACTTTAAGACAAACTAAGCAGTGGCTGTTTATTCACATATTTTCTCTAAATACTTAAGTGTTTATTTA
>NW_007109032.1:0-885 GCF_000164805.1 Carlito syrichta
CCAATTAAGCTAATTACAAATTATTCTAATCCTTTTTAGCACTCTTTAAAAGTTTTTTATATGGCTGATCTTTGATGACCTTCTCTTTGCAATAATTTATCCCTCAGACTTCTCCATTGAATGTCCTGGATGATCACAAGGGATTCTTCTTCTTTTTTTTTTTTTTTTTTTGCTTTTGAAAGTTCAAAACTGTTCTTAAAATTTTTTCTAACCCTCTGTGAGTGATGGGAGTTCTTATTCTTACAACTTCTGCTTTATTCTTCATAATTTTTGTACTTTTACTTTACACAAGAGGGGCCAAACATCTAGACTAGCCTAGAGGAGACACCTATGCAGATTTATGGATTTTTGTGTGTTTGGGAGTTTTTGTATAATTTTTCTTTTTTTAAATAAAACTCTGCTGTACAATATGAAACTATCTCGTCTTCTGAAAACTCTGATTTTTACTTCAACTCAGTGTGGCTTCCCAGACTGTATTTGGGTTCCCCACCTTTGGAGAATATTTGTAAACTATGCATCTGACAAAGTACTAATATCTAGAATCTGCAAGGACTCAAACAACTGAAAAGAAAAAAATACCCTATTAAAAAGTGGGCTAAAACATAAACAGATATCTTTTTGAAAGAAAACACACAAATTGTTAAGAAACATGTTTTATTTACTCATACTACTAATTATCAGAGAAATTCAAATTAGAACCATGATAAGATATCATCTTACACCTTTCAGAATGGTTAAAATTAAAAAGTAATAAATAATGGACTTTGGTGAGAATTCAGGGACAAGGGAATGTTTATACACTGCTGGTAATATAGTCACTTCAACCTCTGTGGAAAACAGTATGGAGATTTCTCAAGAATGAAAAATAGAAATGCCATTCAATCC
>NW_007109033.1:0-865 GCF_000164805.1 Carlito syrichta
CTAAAGCATAGGAATTTATAGAGTTAACAACTTCCTTTCTAAAGTCACTTGAAGTCACTCTTAACTAGCTCAGAATCAGAATTCACAATTTCTAGACTGTCTTGGTCCAAGTTTTTGTAACCACAGAGTTGCAGAATACTTCCTAGCAGTGATTCTAGCAAGCACTGTCAGAGATCAGCATGTTTAATTTATGCTATGAATAGGAACGGTGGTCGTTTTAATAAAATGGCCTCCACAAATTCTTTAAAACATTTTTCATCTCTAAGTGTGTTCTATCTTCCCTCCCACAGAAATCTCAGTGGACTTGTGATGTCTCTAAAGATAGTTAAAACATGTGTCTTGCACCTGGCTATCTTGGAATGCTTATTCTTGGAATGGTTTTTCTTGGGTTCATGCTATTGGGACACAGTTGTTTGTAATGCTGTGGGAAGCCCAAGACACAAAGAGAGAATACATACTGGTGCTCCATTTTATACTTTGAGTGATTCCAGCCTAGATGCCAGACAAGTGAATGAAGACAACTCTAGATGATTCCAGCTGCTGAAGCTTCCCTCTCTGTGCCTTATCTCTGTCTGTGGCCTGATACTCAGAACCATTAGCATCACATGATGTTTGCTATTTTATGCCACAAAGTTTAGAGTAACTATTGTGCATCAATAGGTAACCAGAAAATAATCACTGAGATAGTTTTATATGCTAAATTAGTGTATTTAGAATTTTACATATATTTCATTTAATCTTTACCACAACCTACAAGACAAGGTTTTTGTATGTTTTTCTTTTTTTTCTTTTTTTGAACTGGAGTCTCACTCTGTTGCCCAGGCTAGAGTGCAGTGACACACTCATGGTCATTGCAGGCTCGACC
>NW_007109034.1:0-903 GCF_000164805.1 Carlito syrichta
AATCCAGGTGTTGATCAGACTCAAGTTGAAAGGGACACATTAAGGATACAGGAATGATTTATAAGCTTCAAGGCTCTCAAAGAAGTTCTGGAAAATGCAGTTGGAAGACAGCTTGTCAAACTGGTTTAGCCAAAGGTAAATGAGTTGTACTGTACAAAATCTGCCCATAAAACTTTCTAGCTTGTATGTATCTGGTACTGATGAACATAACTGAGCATTTCAGAGACTGTGAGTGACCTGAGATGTTATATCACAGGGTGCCACAGCTAGAAGTCCACAGGAGGCATAGCTCAGGTGGCATTTGGAGGTCCCATTTCTTGTGCTGAGGTGAGTCTCAGAATTCCATCTCTGAGAACAAGGCAAGAGAACCCAACACAAGAGAGGTGCTAGAAAATGCTCTACTGGTACTTCACTGTCTTCATCTGCTTAAGTCTCTGTTTGGTGAAAGGAGGGGCCCTGTGTACTTGGGGTAGAAATCCTGCAGAATGAATTACAAGCCTTGAGCATGCCCAGCCCATCCACAAGAACTCACAGGCAGTGAGCGATGCTGTGCTGAGGCCTGCAGGTATGGAGAGTCTGTGCCTTTTCATTTTGCTGAGATGTTTCATCTTAATCTACCAAAGGTGTTAAGAAAAATGTATACACATTTTCTTTCTTTAAAAAAACAGGATTTATTGAGAGGACAGAAAATCTCCCATAGCCGGAGGGGACACAAAGGTTATTGCCCTGTATACACATTTTCAGAGATTTTATCTATGTATTACTTTTCAAAGTACTTTTCAGAAGTGTCTGGACACTGTGGTAACTACGCTGAGCATCTCTAGTAATTGCAGAAGTCAAATGTGATTTGTATTTATCTTTTGTTATCAGTATACATTTTTTGCACCTGCTGATTTGGACTTC
>NW_007109035.1:0-747 GCF_000164805.1 Carlito syrichta
CCAGATATTGTATCCTGGGCCAAGTCCTTTTAAAGGGACTCAGGAAGGGCATTTACTCTTTTGGCTGCTAGAATATGATTTCCTTTTATCATCATGCCGTTCAGTGAATGCTGGTGTGTGAATGACTGAGTGGAAAAGGGAGAGTCATGCTGTCTTGTCCCCTACTGAGTTGGTAGCAGATTCAGGACAGGGTTTTGAGTCTTCTACTCCCTAGTACACTATTAGCCCTAAACTCCAAGAAGTTGATAGGGTTTGTCATTCTTTTTCACAAGGGGACTTTTTTTTCACAGCATAAGAAGAAAGCTAACTGGAATTAACTTATACTTTATTTAAAAAATCAGTGCATGCCTAGAGGCCAAATAATAGAGTTGTCAAACTATTAGAAATTTTCTAAATCAGAATTAAAACAAATACCAAGGAAAAATAAATATGCCCTTCTGAGCTGTGTGTGATTGAGTTCAGAGAAAACTTCCTAATTTTATTTGCTTTCATTTTTATGCTACTTCACAATCACCCCAAGTTGCTAGGTAACAAAATTATTATGGAACCGGCTCAGAATTTGCTGTATAGTAATCAGTCTTCATGACTGAAAACACAGAGCGAATGTCAATGAGGGAGAAAGGTTTTATTCTCCTGAATCTAGATAAAGCACATGAAAATTTGCTTCTGTCCACAGGAGATTCTTACTCCTTGTCAAAGGACAATAGGCGACATTTTTAAAAATATGATCTTTGTGCACGTTGCTAG
>NW_007109036.1:0-358 GCF_000164805.1 Carlito syrichta
GCTGCGGTGGCCAGGAGCGGACACTGCACTCCAGTCTGGGCGAAGAGTGAGACTCCAACTAAAAAAAAAAAAAAAAAAAATTTGAAATTTAGTATGGTAAGTTCTCTGGTTATCTGAGATCTTACTACTTATAAAAATACAATGACAAAGCTGGGCTCAGTGACTCAGCCTGTAATCCCGCGCTTTTAGGAGGCTGAGGTGAGTTGATTGCCTGAGCCCGTGTGTTTGAGACCCTCCTGGGCCACTTGACAAGACCTCATTTCTACAATAAAGTAAAAAAAAAAAAAATCAGCCGGCGTGGTAGCGCGCGCCTATAGTTCCAGCTACTTGGAAGGCTGAGGCGGAAGGATCGCTGGAG
>NW_007109037.1:0-1108 GCF_000164805.1 Carlito syrichta
TTGGAGTCTCACTCTGTCGCCCAGACGAGTGCAGTGGCATGCACCTAGGCACCGCAGCCTCGACCTGCTAGGCCTGGCGATCCTTCCGCCTCAGGCTTCCAAGTAACCGGAACTACAGGCACGTGCTACCATGCCCAGCTAATTTTTGATTTATTGTAGAAACGAGGTCTCGCCAAGTAGCCCAGGTGGGTCTTGAACCCGCGGGCTCTGGCAATCCACTCGCCTCGGTCTCTCAAAGTGCTGGGATTGCAGGCTAAGCCACGGATCCCGGCCCATTTTATATATCTTTAAAAAGTAATAAGTAATAATGTCAAACACATAAAAATTGAATAAGATCACATATGAAATATCTAATTCTGAGCTATATCTTTTTCTGGACTTTTTTCTGGTATGTTCCAAATATGTCAGTAATTGCACAAGCCTCTAATTTGTTTTGGCTTTAAATATCAGGCCCTACAATTTATGTAGAAGCAATTGACTAAAGCAGATATGAAATCCTCATTTTCTTGAAGAAAGAAAATTCATCTTTATAAAGCTCGTAGTTATTTACAGGATATGGCAGCACTTACTTAACATTCTTTGACTCAATAAATTATTAAAACTCATTACTTGTACTACACAAGTTTTATATATTGGCAATGTTTTTATTTTCACTTTTTATTATGTATTTCATGCCTGTTACTTTTCTACCTAATATCTACTCTCATTCTTACTCATTTACTGAGAAAGTACTTATATAACATTTGCTATGTACCAGATACTGTTCTAAACACTCTACAAATATTGAGTCAATTAATCACTTACAACCTTATTATTTTCCTTTACAGGGGTGGAAACTGAAAGGAATCACCTAAAATCGCATAACCACTGAGTGGCAGAGCTGAGATTCTCACTGGTCGTCCAGCTCAAGACTTGAAGGAAACCGGAATATAAGCTGGCAAGGCCCTTATATACTTTGGCTTATGTTCAAGGAACTAAGCCTACATTTTCCTTTGTCTCCCCTGACCTTTTAGTTGCATTTCTTTCTTTTTTTTTTTTTTTTGAGTTGGAGTCTCACTGTCGCCCAGACTGGAGTGCAGTGGCCGCTCCCCGGCCACCACACCCTCTA
>NW_007109038.1:0-746 GCF_000164805.1 Carlito syrichta
CGACACTCATCCTGAACACCCACTCGCGTAGGGCTCCTCCGAGACCCAGGAGGTAAGGTCGGGGGAGTGCGGTGCCTCATAACTATCTGACACTTTCATCCCTTTAAAGAACCCAAATAGGGTCATCATCAGAAAGCATTATGCTTTATGGACAAGTCCCACAGACAGGGACAAAATACACCCTCAACCAGAGTATGCTAATGTTGTGAAGTTATATATTCAGTGTGTTGTTTCTTCAGTTGCACGGAGGCGTAATTACTGTTAGGTCACGGTGGCTGTGTCCTGGGAAAGATGCAAAGAATTTCACAAGGGTCTCTGAGAAAAAGTTTGTTTAGAAAGTAAATTACAGAAAAACCGGTTTGGTCCACCTCCTCAAGTTTGAAGAGGGGTCCAAACACTGAAGAGATATTTGGTGCTGAGTGTTTGAAGCTGGGTGTTTCTAAGGCTTTCTCTAAGAGTTTGAGAACAGGAGCATTTTTGTGAAATGTGACATGGGAGGGGGGAGGTTGTCGTCACGGCAGATAACTGTCCGATATGGCAGCGACCGGAGTTTCAGATAGTTGATCACATAGACAGGGAGTGTAGTGCGAGGTCTGTAAAACAAAGTTTCGAGACACAAATATTATTTTCAAATGTCCTTGAATTTAGCGAACAGAAAGACATTTAACTAGGAGTGCGTTGATCATGGGAAATGGAAAGAGGGTTGGAGCCAAAACGTGAGCCAACGCCAAGCCTCCTGCCCACAG
>NW_007109039.1:0-1008 GCF_000164805.1 Carlito syrichta
ACTAGTAGATAATGCTAGCAGATAATTTTCTTTCTCATTGATCTCTTATGCTTTCACATATCTTGTGAGCAAGACACACTGGTTTTTGTTATGTTTTTAAGAATGTTTCTACAGAGAACAGCTTTGGTGATACAGACTTTTCCTCCATAAGTAGCAAATAATAAGTCTGTTTACAGCTTTAAAATAAAGAGACAGTGTCTCCCTCCAGAGCAAAATGCAGAAATCCTGAATGTCTGGTAAATTTTTTAAAATGTCTCACGCTAGGGCAGAGCAGATGGGCTTACTGTCCATTACAAGAGATTCAAGTTTTCTGATTCAAGGTTTATCTCCTGTGGATCAACATATTTTGTGTTTTATACACAGGGTCTCATTTTGTTGCCCAGGCTGGCTTGCAGACGTGGTTTCATTCTCGATTCTTGGGCTCAATGATCCTCCTTTCTCATCTTCCTGAACAGCTAGAGGTGCCAGTGTGTTCCAGGCATGGGATCTTGCTATGCTTATCAGGCTGGTCTCAAACTTTTGGCCTCCAACAATTCTCCTAGATAAGACTCCCACAATATTGGAGTTGTGGGCATAAGTCACTGAATCCAACCTGTATCATATGATAAAATAATACTCAGCAGTTAAGGAAAAAAAGGAACTAATAATGCTCATTACAACATAAATGATTCTTCTTCTTTTATTTTATTTTTTGAGTTGGATTCTCACTCCGTCACCCAGACTGGATTCAGTGGTATGCTCTCAGCCATCACAGCCTTGACCTTTTGGGTCCAGCGTTCTTTCCGCCTCCGCCTTCCAAGTAACCGGAACTACGGGCCCGTCCTACCATGCCCGTCTAATTTTTGATTTATTACAGAGGCGAGTTCTCGCCAAGATGCCTGGGTGTGTCTCAAACCCTCGGACTCAGGCAATCCACTCGCCTCGGCCTCCCAAAGTGCTGAGATTACAGGCTGAGCCACTTTCCTGGCCCACAAATGATTCTTAAGTGGTAAGTTCACTAAAGGATGC
>NW_007109040.1:0-766 GCF_000164805.1 Carlito syrichta
GTTAAATATTTTGATGCTTATTCTGCAAGGTAGCCACAAACTTTTAGATTAGAGGCTCTTGAAGCTGTTAGTTCATATGCATTTTTTTTCATCTGTATTCTTCTTAAGAGAGATTTCAGAGTTCTCATCAGATCCCAGACAGATCTAGAGACTTAGGCAACTTTGTTTGATTTATTTTTCAAAATAATTTAAAGTTTAGTTTAAAATGTAAATTTTAAATTGATAAGTTGATGTGTAATTCACAGAAAAAAAGGTAAAAGGAAATTTCAGTATCGCTAGGTATTACTGTCTTGAAATCTAACATTTACCATGTCTAGAAGGGTCAATAATTTTATCAAAATATTATCAAATTTATTCTTCACTTGGGAAGATTTTTAAAAGTAGTTTTTATTAATTAGGCATGCATTATGTCAACTTTGCATCTCACTGTAAATGTAGACATTAAAAATATTTTCTATATAAGATAATCTCTCAGATAATTATTTTTGTTTCATTTTATTCTTATATTCATTCAACAAACACTTGGGTCTATATTATATGATCAATATTAGATATACAAAGAAGAATAAGACATGATTTTTATCTTCAAAGAGGTTAAAAAGAATATAATTAGATGAACACAAACAAATCAATAGGCTAAGAAGAAAAATAAACAGAGAAGAGAGTTGGTGGTTGCTTTAAATAGATACAGTGGCAAGGGGAAGTTAGGAGAGTCTTGGAGGTCCACTGCAGTTGGACATGGCCAAAATAGCAGACTCCGTGAGAG
>NW_007109041.1:0-1370 GCF_000164805.1 Carlito syrichta
CGGCCTTCAATCTCTGAATAAGAATTGCACCATTAGCTGCTTTGGTTCTCAGGTCTTCAGACTCATACTGAGTTGCTCCACTGGCTTTCCTGATTCTCCACCTGGTTTATATCATGGGACTTCTCAGCCTCCATAATGGCATGAGTCATTCTTCTAATAAATCCTCTAATATATATCTACATATGTCCTATTGGTACTGTTTCTCTGGAGAACCCTCACTCATTCTGATTTAGTACCAAGAATGACTCTAGAACAGAATCTTTTTTGGAGTTGAAGTCTCACTCTGTCACCCAGACTGGAGTGCAGTGGCACACTCCCAGCCACCACAGCCTCCACCTGCTGGGCTCCAACAATCCTTCTACCTCAGCCTTCCAACTAGCTGGAACTACAGGCGTGTGCTACCACGTCCGGCTAATTTTTTGATTTATTGTAGAGATGAGGTATCGTCAAGTTGCCCAGATAGACCTTGAACCCACGGGCTCAGGATCCCGAAGCACGGGATTACAGACTGAGCCACTTCAGCCTCCCAAAGCATGGCATTACAAGCTGAGCCACCGAGCCCGGCTGGAACATAAATTTTAAGGATGAGTTTTTTTCTGAATTTGATTTGGGGTTTCTGGAGTTTTCTCATCAGATTATATTTGAAAAAGCAAAAAGAGCACTGATAATTTATGGAGTAAACTGTTTTTAGAGATATACAAAATGGTTACATCAGATATTCCTAACTAACCCACTTATGAAAAGGAAAGAGCTAAGTGATTTTTAGTATAATATTTTCAAGTATTTTTGGAAAACTAAGGAATGCAGTGATATAGGTTGGTTGCTTCTAATGTCACTGGTCAAAATGGTGAGAGAAAGGATTAGCAGAGGAATCAAATTCCCAGATCAAGGACGGAAATTGTTGATAATCAAAATCTTGACCTAATCCTGCAATTGACCTCATTACAATAAAAGTTGAACTCCCAGCCTTGCATGATTGGAAAAAAATGAAATTGCACAAGTTGTAATGGGGATGTATGAGAAGACACTGATGAAGCTGGGGATGTTAAATCCCTAATTTCTCATGAGTCTTTGCCATTGGAAGAGACCTTTCTACCCCCAGTGGTAGTAGCCTCTCCATCCCAAATAAAAGTGGTATCTTCTACCCCAAAATGTGGACTTCCTACCTCTAATGACAGTGACTACTTACCCCCAATGGCAGGCACCCACTACAGTGGTATCCATCTGAGGGGATTAACCCAGTGTTGCCCAAAGAAACAGTCACAGCCTCCCCTGAAGCAGTTATCACGCAAAGCACTGCTAATTTTCCACAGGATCCACCACCACTATACCCCTGTTTCCAGATGCACAAAGAAAACTTAAATTCCAGC
>NW_007109042.1:0-1123 GCF_000164805.1 Carlito syrichta
CCTCCTGTGGAGGTTTCAATCCTTGGGTTTCTGCTTCAGAAAGCTGTGATATCTGCATTCTGCAGTCTGTCTCTTCAAGTTCTGGAGCAGTGGTTTTCCCTGAAATCTCAACTCTCTGAAGGATCTAAGAAGAGTTGCCCATTTTCTGTTTGTTCAGCTTTTTACTTATTATTAGGATAGAATATCTACTCCAAGCTCGTTGCCTGTGGTGCAGGGAAACTGGAAATCATTCTCATCTTTTAAGTTCAATTCCCCTCCATAGCTGAGTAAATATGAACCATTCTGGGAGGTGGAGGAATGGGCAATGGAGAAAGCATGACCAGAAAAGAAAAGGGTGTATAGGTGTGCTCTGAATGTGAGGGTCTCAGAGACAGTGGGACATGATAAAGAGAGCCACCGGAGTGCACAGTCTGCCCTGGCCATCACTTTCTCCCTGGCTACAACAGGATGGGATTGCTTCTTAATAAATAACTAGGGAGCTCCATGGAGCTGCAGCTCTGCTTAGCTTCACTGGCATCATCAACAGTTCACTCCAGACTGGAGCTCAGGGGTCCTAACAGTCACCTTGACTTCCTCCTGGCACCCAATGAGGTACTGTTGCCTATTGGTTGAAAGTGTGGTCTCTGTGTCCAGTTCCACAATGCCACCCCATGTCTACCATGGTATCTCTGCAAAGTACTAGCCCTCTCCATGTTTCAGCTGTCTCACCTGTGCGATGGGCTTAGTAAGAGTCGTGCCTTGTTCAGTCATACTGAGGAGCAAGTGAGCAAATGCCTCACACAACTCAGAACAATACCTGGTCCATGGCAAGTGCTCAAGAAAGTCACAAGCTTTTATTATTATAAATACCCCATGGGTACCTGCATGTTCTGAAGTCTGAGGGGTGTCTCTGTAAATGTATTGGTATCAACTAAAAAAAAGACTTTCATAGGAGAGACAACAGTTGGACCTATTCAAATTAGATATATAGTGAGCACAGGGATTCTTTTGGAAATGTGGGTGACAGGAAGAAGTCCAAATTCAGCAGGTGCAAAAAATGTATACTGATAACAAAAAGATAAATACAAATCACATTTGACTTCTGCAATTACTAGAGATGCTCAGCGTATTTACCACAGTGTCC
>NW_007109043.1:0-935 GCF_000164805.1 Carlito syrichta
CTCTGTTGGCCCAGGCTGAAGTACGGTGACGTGGTCGTGGCTCGACACAGCCTAGACCTCCTGGGCTCTGGTGATCCTTCCGCCTCGGTCTCCTGAGGAGTTGGAACGACAGGCGTGGGCCGTCATGCCTGACTCCTGTTTCTCGATGGCGGGGGGCTAGAGACGAGCTCTGGCTGCGTCGCCCGGGCTGCCCTCTTAACTCCTGGGCTCCAGCGATCCTTCTGCCCTCAGCGGCAAAAGTGCTGGGCTGGTGGGCGTGAGCCACCCACGCACCCAGCCCTGAGTGTACTTACTTCAAAATGTTTCATGTACACGCTTTCATGATCCTCCCCTTTTACAAAGAGAGGTTTCAGGTTGACGACATTTGCTAGCTCCACACGGGATCGCAGGTGGTTATACGCCAGCTTATTCGTGGCCAGGCACAGTGGCTCACGCCTCTAAGCCTGGCACTTGGGGAAGCCGAGGCAGGAGAATCCCTTGAGCCTGGGAGTTCCAGACCAGCCTAGGCAGCAACATGATGAGACCACTGTTCTACAAAACGTCAGAAAAAATAAGCCAGGCTTGTGTGGTGGTGCGGGGCCTGTAGTCCCAGCTACTCAAGAGGTTGAGGCAGATGAGTCGTCAGCCCAGGGGCAAGCTCACCTCATGCCACTGCACATTCCAGCCTGGGCTGCAGAGGGAAACCCTGACTCAAAAAAAAAAAAAAAAAAAAAGGTCAATCGTGTAGCCAACATGATACCACCACAGATACATTGTAAAAGATCTGGAATCTATCATCCTTAGCGAATTCTTTCTCTAACCCTGTTTGTTCCCTCCTGGCCCTCCGTGGCCATGGGAGTGTGTGTAGCTGTACTGGCTGCTCTGGAAGTGCTGGGTCCTGTCAGTTTTATTATATATTTATATATTTATTTGTTTGTTTGTTTTTGAGTCAGGGA
>NW_007109044.1:0-791 GCF_000164805.1 Carlito syrichta
TAGATATGACTCCACACTTAATATAATGACCAAAATAGAG
The DNA here is from genome assembly GCF_000164805.1 of Carlito syrichta. NCBI lineage: Eukaryota > Metazoa > Chordata > Mammalia > Primates > Tarsiidae > Carlito > Carlito syrichta. The sequence continues at coordinate 41 of NW_007109044.1, forward strand.
AACACTGACAATATTGAGTGTTGGTAAGGATATAGAGCAACTTACCCTCTCATTTATTGCTGGCAGAAATGCAAAATGGCACAGCCTCTAGAAGACAGTTTGGCAACTTCTCATAAAACTAAAAGAACTCTCACCATATGCTCAAGCTACCATGCTTCTTGGTATTTACCCAAATGATTTGAAAAGCTGTGTTCATGCAAAACCCTGAATAAGGATAATTATAGACACATAATTCATAATCACCAACCTGGAAGCAACCAAGATGTCCTTCAGTAGGTGAACTGATAAGAAACCATGGTCCAACAAAGTAATGAAATATTATTACTCAGCACTAAAAAGGGGTGTGTTATCAAGCCACAAAGACAGAGGAAGTATGGATATGTATTACAAAGTAGAAGAAACTAATGTGAAAAGGCAACAAATTGTATAATACCAACAATACAGCATCTGGAAAAAGGCAAAGTTGTGAAAACAGTAAAATGTATAAATAAATTTAGTGCTCATCAGGGATTAGATGCCACACCAAAGTCATGATCTATTAAAAGAAGAGGGAGAGGAGGAAAGAATAGGCAGAGCAATGAGGATTTGCAAGCGGTGAAACTTCTTTTTTTTTTTGAGTTGGAGTCTCACTCTGTCGCCCAGACTAGAGTGCAGTGGCTGCTCCCGGCCACTGCAGCCTCAACCTGCTGGGCTCCGGCGATCCTTCCGCCTCAGTCTTCAAGTAGCCGGAATTACAGGCAAGTGCTACCAC
>NW_007109045.1:0-741 GCF_000164805.1 Carlito syrichta
ACATAATATCTACTCAGTATTTATTGAATTAAAATTCTCAGTCCAAATCTCTGTTAATTCCCTGGGCTTTTGACTCTTACTTGTTGGCTTAGGTTCTCTAAGCTTGCCAGATTGGGAACTGTGCCCAGCCTCTTAATGGGTAAAATATATGGAGATTGACAGATATTAGACACACATCTGGAACAGATACTACCAAATGAAAATGCTATCCAGGCCAGGCTAGGTGGCTCAACCTGTAATCCCAGCACTTTGGGAGGCTGAGGCAAGTGGATTGCCTGAGCCCGTGGGCTCAAGACCTGCCTGGACAACTTGGTGAGACCTCATCTCTATAATAAATCAAAAATTAGCTGGGCGTGGTAGCATGTGCCTGTGTAGTTCCAGCTACCTGGAAGGCTGAGGCAGAAGGATCGCCTGAGCCCAGCAGGTAGAGGCTGCGGTGGCCGGGAGTGGCCACTGCACTCCAGTCTGGGCGACAGAGTGAGACTCCCAACTCAAAAAATAATAATTATAATAAATAATAACATTTCATTCTTTATCATTCTTCTATGCCTTGGAATTCAAGCAGTTAACTGTCTTTTCTTCATTCAGTATTCAGTATTCCACTGTCACTCATAGGTGTGGAATAATTAATATAATAATCCCTCTTAAAATTATATCCATTGGTTTAAATAGCTTTGCAATATATACAAATACTTTGGGTGAACGCAGATATAGTTTCATTTTGATAATAGAGCATTGTTC
>NW_007109046.1:0-829 GCF_000164805.1 Carlito syrichta
TCTTTTTCCCTATAACTTATGCTGCAATCTAATTTCAGTTTTATTCATGGTGTCTTGGTTATTTTTTTTTCCCGCAATTGATATGTCAAGTTTCTAAAGAAAACCTCATAAATCAAGTGGAGAAACAAGAGCCTTATAAAGTAGTTATAGAAGGTGTTTTTATGAATGCTAGGTAATGCAATATTCTGTGAAACATAATTACCTTCCATAGAGTGTATATACTGATTCAACAGTACAAAGTCATCAATTCTTCCAGAAAAATAGCTTTGTTTAACAGAGTAACTGGTCAAATTTCTCTTCCCCCCCAAAAAAATTGCTCACAATTAAAATAACAGGAAAGATACTAATGATGCCTATGAAAAAGAGCATCCCCCCTTCCTTACTAGCAGAGACCCGGTCTAACTTAATTAAACAAGAGATGTGTACAACAGAAGAAGCTGTGCTCCTTGCCTACTCCAGGCACTTTTTATTGTTTCATCTAGCCAAACCACAGTAAATTTGTGGTTACTGCCCCTGTATGACTTAGAAATTGATCTGATTGAATTTTTTGTCGACAAGACAGGAGGCAAAGTCTGCTGACAGGTTTCTTGAAAAGACTTCTCAATCATTGAACAGATACATGAGATAGGGGTTATTTCCTTTAAGGTGTCGGCCATTGCTATACAAGGCTGATATGCCTAGAGTTTTGCAGCTACATCAAGACCTCAAGAAAGGAAGCTCAAGAACTAAAGCCAAAATGCTGAGAATGTCAGACAGAGAGATAGAAATACCCAAGTCAGGAAAGACAAAATTCAGCCTCTGCAATAAACAACACTTGAACCTTTTTTCC
>NW_007109047.1:0-775 GCF_000164805.1 Carlito syrichta
CAATTCCCGGTCTAAAGGAATGCAAAGTCTTTCTTGAAATTGAAACCATTTCTGCCTCAGAGCCAGGGGGTTGGGGGTACAACCCCAGGTGATGGGATACAGAACAAAGGGGGCAGTTCATGTGTGGCTTTAATTAAAACAACAAAGACACCGGGTGACTCCAGTGACTCGTCCCTTCAACCACGGCAGAAAAAAAAAAATTGTACCACATTTAATTTGTGATCAACTGTGCCCAGCAATGATTCCACCACCTTTTCAACTCAGAAGCGATTTTTTTTTTGAAGCACTTAACAACTTGAGGTCACAGGAAATGTTCTAAAAGTCGACTGATGTACATATTTCTTGCACAGAAGTGCGCCAAGCTGATTAATAAAAGGTCCGTGAACAAACAAGTCTAAAACTTTAAGATAAAATTCTTTGGAGAAAGTGGCTGTATAAAATTCAGGAAAAGAAAGAAAGGATGAAAATGTCCTGATGCTCAATCATGCATCTGCCTATGAAAGGTGGGTGTGGAATCATGGTGGCTTATGTAGCAGAAGGGAACTCAAGACTTGGGCAACAATTGCTTTCAAAGTATCGATATTTACCTCCTGGAGCCTCCGCAAATATTTATACCCAGAAAGAAAAAAATTGAAGATGTTGAGTTTAAAAACCGTGGGAGAAGACTGGGGAATGATTAATGGCAGAATCTGTATGTGGGCAGAAAGGGGTTCGCTGCTCAATTCTCTCAGCTTTGCTGGATATGTGAATTTTTCTCTTAAGAATATGTTGCAGA
>NW_007109048.1:0-434 GCF_000164805.1 Carlito syrichta
GCTCTTCTCTGGTTTCTTTTGAATTGCAGAAGTATATTAATTTGATGAGATCCCACTTGTCGAACTTTCTTCTTAATGCATGGGTATTTAGGGGTCTGAAGAGGAATTAGTTTCCGGTTCCACTTTCCCTAATGGTGTCTTCTGCGTTTTCTAAGATTATTATAATTTGGTGTTTTACATTTAGGTCTTTGATCCATTTAGAATTAATATGTAAGGTGATAGATAGGGGTCCTGTTTAATCTTGTGTATGTAGTCAGCCTTTTCCCAGCACCATTTACTGAATATGTTCTCCATTGAGCAATGGGTCTTGCAGATTTTTTCAAAGATGAGTTGGTTGAGAATTTGAGGATTTCATTCTCTGTCCTGATTCATTGGCCTATGAACCTATTCTTGTACCAATACCAGGCTGTGTTGATTACAGTAAACATATATCA
>NW_007109049.1:0-810 GCF_000164805.1 Carlito syrichta
CATTCCCCTTATATTTTAACCAATTTATATTTTTCAAAGTGTATTTCCATTAAATCATTAGTATTTTCTCTACCTGAGACATAATGCTGTAGTCTGCAACAAAGTCTCAGATTAATCTGATGCCTTTAATCACCAAGCATTTAAAATCAGGCACACACAAAAAAGACAATTTGGGGCCCAATATTTACATAAATAACATGGAGACTTACAAAGAAGTTATTATTTGGGCTCCTCATTTGTATAAAAATTTAGATAATTGGAAATTCTGGAAAATTATCTTTGAACCTACCTAAAGCTATGTTTAAATCCTGAGAGAAATACTGCTCAAAGGCTGTTAAATAATACTAAAAGCATTCGAAACTTTTAAATCTAAAGAAGGCGCTAAAATATTATTTGAATGGGCCATAACCAAGCTACAACAGGACACTTTGACCATAATAATAACAGATTACCTCGTGGGCAAACCCCTCACGTCCCCTCCCACTGTGGGAGCTATTCTCTCATCTCAATAAATCCTGTTTATAAAGAGAAGTCTGCCTTATTCAGTGGATTCTTGAATGGCCGCTTATCCCTGAAAAAGTTTTTGGATAGATGTGAACAGCTTGTTTCCCTCACTTCTTGGGAATGAAACCACCCATGTCTACCGCATTTGGCAGAGCAGTGTACCAAGTCCTTGATACCTAAGGATTGCTCAGTAGTCATGGTCCCTCCCATTATGATGTCTAAGTTCTGAGGCTGATGTCACAAATGGCAATAGGACCTGCTTGTTTCCCTGACATGTTTACATCTTTTAATTGAAAAGATTAATGG
>NW_007109050.1:0-1064 GCF_000164805.1 Carlito syrichta
TTCAAGAGACCCATCTCACTAGAAAGGACATACACAGACTCAAAGTAAGAGGATGGGAAACAAATTTTCAGGCGAATAGAACACAAAAGAAAGGAGGAGTCGCGATCCTAATTTCAGACAAAATACCATTTAAGCTATCAAAAATTAAAAAAGATACAGAGGGCCACTACATAATGATAAAAGGTTCACTCCATCAACAAGAAATATCTATCCTAAACATATATGCACCCAACATAGGCGCACCAACATTCATAAAGCAACTTCTAGGAAAACTAAAGAAAGACATTGACTCTAACACCATAATAACTGGGGACTTTAATACACCACTCACAACCTTAGACAGATCATCAGGACAAAAAATCAGCAAGGAGATCCGGAACCTCAATGAGACTCTGGACCAAATGGACTTAATTGATACCTATAGAACAATCCATCCAAAGACCACAGAATACACATTCTACTCATCACCACATGGAACATATTCTAAGATCGACCACATAATTGGACACAAATCAAGTATAAGCAAATTTAAAAGGACTGAAATTCTGCCATGCACCTTCTCGGATCACAGTGGAATAAAAATAAACATTGACACCAACAAAGTCCCCCCAAAACCCACAAAGACATGGACACTAAATAGCATGATGCTAAATAACTCCTGGGTCAATGATGACATCAAAATAGAGATCAAAAGGTACCTGGAAACAAATGAAAATAAAGAAACATCTTACCAAAATCTCTGGGATGCCTTAAAAGCTGTAATAAGAGGGGAATTTATATCCCTACAAACACATATGAGGAAAATGGAAGGAACAGAAATTGACAACCTAACAAGCCACCTAAAGAAGCTGGAAAAGCAAGACCACAAAAACCCTAATTTCAGCAGAAGAATCCAGATCACCAAAATAAAAGCCCAAATCCAGGACATAGAAGACAAAAAGATAATACAAAAAAATCAATGAAACAAAAAGCTGGTTCTTCGAAAGGGTAAACAAGATTGATGGTCCCCTAGCTAGACTGACCAAGAAAAAACGAGAAAAAACCAAATAAGCATAATCAGAAAC
>NW_007109051.1:0-653 GCF_000164805.1 Carlito syrichta
CAACATGCAAGCCAAGGCACCTCTGCAGTAAAAGATAGGTTGGCCCCATCTCTTTATTTATTTTTATTTTTATTTATCGTTTTTTTTGAGTTGGAGTCTCACTCTGTCACCCAGACTGGAGTGCAGTGGCCACTCCCAGCCACCGCAGCCTCAACCTGCTGGGTTCTGGCGATCCTTCGGCCTCAGCCTTCCGAGTATCTGGAATTACAGGTGCACGCTACCATGCCCGGCTAACTTTTTGATTTATTGTAGAGATAAGGTCTCGCCTGCCCAGTCGGGTCTTGAACTCGCGGGTTCAGGCAATCCACTCACCTCAGCCTCCTAAAGGTGCGGGATTACAGGCTGAGCCACTGAGCCTGGCTGGCCCCATCTCTTTAAAATTAAAAAAACTTCCTAGAAGGGAAAGATTTTCTTAAGATCCTTTCTTAAGCAAACTTGACAAGAAAAATGAAACTCAGGATGCAAAATCAGTCAGTTTCCACAACCGTCACATGATATAAATTAAGGAAATCCAAGCTCAGTTTAAATACTGTCATTGCAGATGATGGCAGGTTGGGTGGCTGGAGCCCCACCCAAGGTGCAATTAGGATGGCCCCCAAGAAAGTGATGATAGTATTGGGGGGAGTTGTCCTCTCTTGTATTATCTGACCCCA
>NW_007109052.1:0-620 GCF_000164805.1 Carlito syrichta
GTTAAGCTGTCATTCCCGAAGAAATGATACAGACAGGCAAACCATTAAGCCTGCGTATGCCTGAAAATACAACACTGACATTCAAAGTGAAGACATTTAAAGTGGAGTGTGAGTGTACACACACACACACATTTTAACTTCTTACTCAAAATCTACAGCAAGATTTTCTCCCTATAGATAAGCAATCTTACCAAGTTCAGCAGCCTATTGTAGCTACTGATATGATAAAAGGATGACCCTTTTCACATTTTCTGTCTGAATATAAAAGTAAGAAAAAGCAGAAGAAACATGAAAGCTGGCCTTTACCCGCTCCTTCTGAAATCAAAAGGACCTCATATAGGTAACACATACATATAAACACAACTGATGTTTCACTAATCAAGAACATACTCATGAACAATTCTGTATACGTACTTTAGAATCATTAAGAACGTGATTTTGAGCTGGATTCGGTGACTCAGCCTGTAATCCCGCACCTTGGGAGGCTGAGGTGAGTGGATTGCCTGAGCCCACGGGTTCAAGCTTCGCCTTGGCAACTTGGCAAGACCTCATCTCTACAATAAATCAAAAATTAACCGGGTGTGGTAGTGAGTGCCTGCACTTCCAACTACTTGGAAGAC
>NW_007109053.1:0-799 GCF_000164805.1 Carlito syrichta
ACAATTTTTATGGAATTACTGCATGTTTTTTCATCTGAATATAATTTACACTTGGAAATTTGAATTTCATATTTTGGTTGTCGAAGACTTTGGTTGTCCACCATTTAAGGCAAAGAAGCATTCATCATCAATAACTAGCAGGTTTCAGTAAAATGTTCTTAAGGCCATGGTTCCACTCCAGCAAATAACAGTTCACATTTCTCTGTACCGTGGGCTCTGGGCTGAGTTGGAGTCTCACTCTGTGATCCGCACCGGAATGCAGTGGCCTCTCCGGCCACCGCAACCTCGACCTGCTGGGCTCCATTGATCCTTCCGCTTCAGCCTTCCGAGGGCTGGCATTCCAGGCATGTGCGTCCACACCCGGCTGATTTCTTGATTTATTGTAGAGAGGAGGACTCCCCAAGTTGCCCAGGTGGGTCTCGAACCCGCGGGCTTAGGTTGTCCTCTCCCCGCAGCCTCCTCAATCGCAGGATTACAGGCTGAGTCACGGAACCTGGCTATTTTCTGTTATGGTTTGGAGCTGGAGTCTCACTCTGTCGCCCACACTGGAGTGCAGTGGCCGCTCCCGGCCACCGCAGCCTCGACCCGCTGGGCTCCGGCGATCCTTCAACTTCAGCCTTCTAAGTAGCTCTAAATACAGGCGCGTGCTACCGCGCCCGGCTAATTTTTGGATGTATTGGAGAGATGATTCTTGCCCGTTTCTCTTTTCTAATGTAATATTTGTGTGCGATCTGCAAACTCCAATTTCGTATCACATTGGAGATTTGTTATCAGAAGCTACATCCTTCCTTAACTGCCT
>NW_007109054.1:0-771 GCF_000164805.1 Carlito syrichta
CTGCTTACTGACTGTAAAGCAAGTATCAATTGGAAAAAATAAAACAGCCCCCTTTTCTTTTCAATTGCCCCAAATATAATAAGTAATGACAAATTGAAAAATGCAAATTTTGAATAAACCCACATTTTGTAAACATTATTTGTCATTGAAGGATAAATTCAGTATTTAGAAAAGAGTAACCATTAATTTTGATGCAATTGTATTGATAAAAAAGAAGTCATAAGTTTTAGATATAAAATGTAAAGAAATTTTTATTTTTATTTAATAATTCATTCATTAAAATGATTTACTCACCTAGTGAGCAAAAACCTATTTTTTTTTTTTTGAGTTGGAGTCTCACTCTGTCGCTCAGGTTGGAGGGCAGTGGAACACACTCCCGGCCACCTCAGCCTCGACCTGCTGGGCTCTGGCGATCCTTCCACCTCAGTCTTCCTAGTTGCTGAAACTACAGGCGCGCGCTACCACATCCGGCTAATTTTTTGATTTATTGTAGAGATGAGGTCTCGCCAAGTTGCCCAGGCGGGTCTCGATCCGGCAGGCAAAAAACTTTAAAAAAAAAACCAATATGTTACTAAAACGTGGTGGAAATCAATGACAATAAATTATTAAGTACATATGGGTAGCCACAATATAAATTATGCAAATGATGCTGGATTGTTTTTAAAACACAGACATAAGATCAAAAGGCAAGTGGTCAAATATGTGAGAGTTTAAAGCAGAACATACACAGAATACAGTAATTGTCATTTTTGACATAAAAGACGATTATAG
>NW_007109055.1:0-731 GCF_000164805.1 Carlito syrichta
CGTGAGACTCTAACTCAAAAAAAAAAAAAAAAGAAAAAAAGAAAAAGAAAGGGGGTAAGGATTAAACAACTATTCCTAGGATACCACGTTAACTACTTGGGTAAGAAATTCAATAGAAGCCTAAACTTCACCGAGTGACAAACTTGAAATTTAAAAAAAAGCCTATATATATATATATATAGCCACACAGCAGCCATAAAACATGCGGGATCAAAGACAGAGGAACCAGAGACATATTCAACAGGAAATTAGCGAAGTGCAGGGCCATTCTTGATATTTTCCTAAAGTGCAAATGAAATGAGATAACATACGTATAAAAAGTATCAAAATTATCTAACTGAAAAATTTTCTCTAAAAATTATCTTAAAATCAATGATGGGCGTGGTGGTTCAACCAAAAAAAAAATTATCTTAAAATCAGAGATAAACAAAAATTGTATTTAATAGCTTGATTTAATTTTTCTCTTTACTTGAGGGGCTAGGCTCTTCATTGCTGAAAATCGTGTATGATTCAGTGTTAGATATTTGCTGTTTAAATTTGCATTACACTTCTGTCTTAGATAATATACTTTGATGTTCATAGGAGTGCTCTATTCGAGTTGTCGTCATTCTCACTTAGGAACCCAGGTTGCCCTAGTAGCCACTGGAGAATTGCAGGTTCCTTGGTGGGCAGGGAGGGAACGAGCATGGCAAAACTAACAGTGGGCTTAGTCTCCACCGGAAAGCGATGTC
>NW_007109056.1:0-832 GCF_000164805.1 Carlito syrichta
GATTTAATTGCCTAGCTACGTAGCTAGCCAGCAGACTAGCCAGCTGACTTAACTAGCTGATTTCACGAAGTAGACAGCTGGCTAGCTAGCAGACTTAACTAGCTAGCTACCTAGCTAGACAGCTGGATAGCTAGCTGACTTAACTAGCTGACATAACTAGACGCCGGATGGCTAGCCAGCTGACTTAATAGCTACATGCCTACTTAACTCCCTGGGTTGCAAGCTGTCTTAACTACCTAACTACCTAGCTATCCTGCTGGCCAGCAAGCTGAGTAAAGTGGATGAATTAACTAGCTAAGAAGCTGGCTAGCCAGTTGACTTAAAGCTAGCTATCCTGCTTGGCAGCTGGCTCCCCAGGTGACTTAACTGACTTAACTAGCTACCCAGCTGACTTAAATAGCTGACTTAACTAGCTAGCTACCTACCTAGCTAGCCAGCTGACTTAACTAGCTGATTCAACTTGCTAGCTACCTAGCTAGCTATCATATAGCTAGCTGACTTAACTAGCTGACTTAACTAGCTAGCTAGCTGAAAAATCAAACTCACTTAACTAGCTAGCTGCCTAGGTACCCAGCTGAATTAACTAGCTGAAATAACTAGCTGCACATCTCATGTAACAAGCTTTTGTAACTAGATTGCCAGCTGGCTAGACAACTGATTTACGAGTTGACTTAACTAGCCTAGCAAGCTGATTAGCCAGTTGACTAAACAGCTGACTTAACTAGCTGGCTAGCTGGCTATCCAGGTGACTTTATTGTCTAGCTAACTAGCCAGCCAGTAGCCTAGGCAGCAACTTAACTAGCTGATTTAATGAAGTAGCTAGCTGGCTAGC
>NW_007109057.1:0-882 GCF_000164805.1 Carlito syrichta
AGGTTTGCTTCTAATATGCTCGATTCTAATTTATTACAAAACAGCGCACAAACCTACTGCACAGTGAATTCATCTGTTCATTCAACAAGAAGGTAGGGGTGCCCTGCTCATGAGAAGCACGGTCTCACTCTGGACTCAGATACAGGATGGTGATGGCAGAGGGTAACGCTTCCACCCTCATGGAATTTGCATCCTTGAAATGCAACACTTTAGTCACAAAGGCTGCTCTCATACTACTCTACAGAGAATTTCATTTTTTACTCAATGCTTTGCCTGTGTGAATGTCTTTGTGTACCTGCTGCACTTCCTTCTTTCCTAGATTCCTGGGTATGGTGGACTCCGGGAAACACTCCAGGGAGTGGGAGTCACCCCCAAGGGTCTCACAGTCATGGACTTCAGATCTGGGGCTCTGAGATGTTGTCTTTGAACTCCAGATAGTGTCTGACCCCTGGGGAAATTAATAGGCCTGAGTAGACTCCTCCCCCATTATTTAGTTCCAGGAGTCAGTAGGCAGATGAGGGTGTAGTACACATGCTGGAATAAGAACCCCCATTCCTGAAACTATCTGTACCTGTATCCACTCTGTGAACATTGTGTGTAGACATTCCCTGCTTCCCACCTCCTCCCCACAGAGGGAATCTCTACAAAGACAATCCCAGCCAGACTCACTATCTAAGTCTTCCCAAGTCCAGTCTGTCTTGGACATACCAAAGGAAGTGTGCTCTCTCTTTCTCTCTCTCTCTCTCCCTTTCCCTCTCCTCTGTCTTCCTTTCTTTGACTATCCCTCTGTCTCTCCCCCCTTTTCTCTATTTCTCTCTCCTTTCCCTTCCCTTTCTCTTTTCCCATTTCTCTCTCTCTCTTTTTCTTTCCCTTCTCTTTTTG
>NW_007109058.1:0-1442 GCF_000164805.1 Carlito syrichta
CACCAGTATGTATTCTCTCTTTGTGTCTTGGGCTTCCCACAGCATTACAAACAACTGTGTCCCAATAGCATGAACCCAAGAAAAACCATTCCAAGAATAAGCATTCCAAGATAGCCAGGTGCAAGACACATGTTTTAACTATCTTTAGAGACATCACAAGTCCACTGAGATTTCTGTGGGAGGGAAGATAGAACACACTTAGAGATGAAAAATGTTTTAAAGAATTTGTGGAGGCCATTTTATTAAAACGACCACCGTTCCTATTCATAGCATAAATTAAACATGCTGATCTCTGACAGTGCTTGCTAGAATCACTGCTAGGAAGTATTCTGCAACTCTGTGGTTACAAAAACTTGGACCAAGACAGTCTAGAAATTGTGAATTCTGATTCTGAGCTAGTTAAGAGTGACTTCAAGTGACTTTAGAAAGGAAGTTGTTAACTCTATAAATTCCTATGCTTTAGATTTTTTTCAGTTAATAGATTTTTTCCAACTGGAATTTTAAGCAGTGAAAATGATTCATTTACATTACATGACTGTAGGTGGGCTCTTTGCTAGCATCCACCACATGTACTTCTATAAATAATCTGTAAGAAACTAAGTACTGCACTCTGAATTTCACTATGGATTTAATGTTCACCATGTTAGAATGCCAAATATTTTGCTAAAACATGAAACACATTTCCAAATCTTAACAATTCAGTTAGCACAATAAATTATGCATTCTATGTAACACATGTCAATTTTTTTATTTCTTAGGAAAAATGTAACACTTTATATGTTATTTTATTTATGTAAATATTTTTTTGAGTTGGAGTCTCACTCTGTCGCCCAGACTGGAGTGCAGTGGCCACTCCCGGCCACTGCAGCCTCGACCTGCTGGACTCCGGCAATCCTTCCACCTCAGCCTTCCAAGTAGCTGGAACTACAGGCGTGCACTACCACACCCAGCTAATTTTTTGATTTATTGTAGAGATGAGGTCTCACCAAGTTGCCCAGGTGGGTCTCAAACCCATGAACTCAGGCAATCCACTCACCTCAGCTTCCCAAAGGCACAGAATTACAGGCTGAGCCACCGAGCCTGGCTTGGATACATAATTTAAAAGATGTATTTTTTCATAATAGAGTTGCCTTTGCCCTCCACTCACCCAATAAAGGGAAGGCACTGAAGAATTTTTAAACAGCTGTCTCTTTTAGAAAATGAACTGATTAAAAGGAATAAGTTTATATCTTATTGATTGCTTTATATGTTGCTTGTTAACTGGGGACTTTGGGAGAGGTCCCTTAATTTATTTGAAACATATTAAATGATAGTTTATAATCAGTTTTCACTCATGGGATATGGCTCCAAGGTCAACCAATTCCATCCCAAGTGGTATACCTTTATAGACAAGATAAAAAGCTGACTGAGTTTGGTATGCTTGTGTCTTCATCTCTTTTTTC
>NW_007109059.1:0-826 GCF_000164805.1 Carlito syrichta
AGGTTCACTTCCTTTCCTTCCTTTTTTATTTTCTTTGGTCAAACAAGTTTCTTAAGAACTTGCTATCCAACTAACTGAAAATAGAGCAGTAGACAATCAGAAATTGTTTAACCCTCTTGGGGTTTGCAGACTATTAAGAAAATAATCATATTAAGTAACAACTTTATCATGAATGCTGTGTAAGGAAAAGCCTTCAGGAAACTTCCTGGAGTGGCATATAAAGTGAACACTGAGTGAGAAAAGGAACTAATCAGGTAAAAGGGAGATGAGGGGTATGATGAACAGAGGTGTGCTGAAGTGTGCAAGTTGGGTGAATGCAATTCCCAATGTCAAACCAAAGCAAAATGACTAGATCCTCTTTCAGGCACAAACATACACATATGCACATATTCACAAACATACAACATCTTTACAACTCATATATTATACTCTGGCTGCACTATAAAAATTACTTCTCAAACCAAGAAATAGATTTTTTTGTAGATAAAGTATTCACCCAACACTATTCAGAAAAAAAAAGTAAAAGTAAAAGAGAGGGAGGTAGTAAGGGAAGGATAAGAAAGAAAGACAGAAAGAAAGAAAAACAGCATAATGACACGAAAAACAGGGCTTTAGTGATGTAGGAATTGATTTGTTTACTCTTAAAAGTAGAAGCTTACTTTGAGTCTTCCGTTAAGCAAGCAGGAAAACACAGTGTAATTCATGGAATGAACAACAACCTAGCATTTGTAGCTAGCCCTCATAAAATTGAGTTAGTCCCTAGAGGGTAAAGGAAGTATTTAAATTTCTGTTTGAAAGGATAATCTCCCAAGTCCTTTATCAGTGC
>NW_007109060.1:0-589 GCF_000164805.1 Carlito syrichta
TCACCGGAGCCCAGTGGGTCGAGGCTGCGGTGGCCAGGAGCATGCCACTGCACTCCTGCCTGGGCGACAGAGTGAGACTCCCACTAAAAAACACAAAAAACAAAAATGCCCCAACCCTGATGGAAGTGGTCAAGCACACAATAAAGAATGACTACTATTATCTATGTGCTCCACATGCAGGTAGTTCCCAATCCTTTACAATCTGGAACATTCACAGTCAGTCCTTGAGGTTTAACTATGAGCAAGGCTGGTGATATCTTGGTATCCCACAGCTAGTAAGGGACAGACCTGGGATTTCAGTCTAAATATGATTAACTCCACACCCTGTGCTCTAACCACCTCACTGCACTGTCTTTCTTCTTACTAAGAGTAGATTCTGGGCACTGATTTGGATGCTCAGGGATCCCCTAAGCAAGATAGTAACTGCTCCACCTACAATCACAGCAAATGAGCATTCCGGCTTGTGAACAACCCATAGAGAATAGAGCACAATAAACCCCTCTAGGACAGGAATCTCACACTCCCTTGTGTTTACATTTCCCCCAAATACATGACTGTCCCAGACTATATTCCCCCAGCAAGTTAGTGG
>NW_007109061.1:0-1414 GCF_000164805.1 Carlito syrichta
CAAGGAACTGGATAATGGCCAGCCAAACCGGTGCCAGCCAGTCTTCTCTTCTCAGTGTACTGACTCAAATGCTAATCTCTTCCAGAGACATCCTCACAGACACACCCAGGAATGGTTTTACCAGCTAGCTGAACATTCCTCCATCCAGTCAAGTTGACACATGAAATTAACCATCACAATTCACCCCTTGTCAACTTGGCACCTATACACATCTTCTTGAACTAAGAGGAGGGACCCCAAAATACCTCGAATTTATTTATAAAAAGTGCATATTTATTTTTACATGTTTAAACTTCAGTCACTTTTAAAGTACTCTCTGTTTGATGCAATACAGATGCTTTTTCCTGTGTTCTAAACAGTTTTTGAACTTGTCAATTTTGATGACTTTTAGCGCTTCTACTGTTTTTTCTTTCACCTCATCAGTAAAACATTTCCTTTTGAGGATTTTTTTCATCTGGGGAAACAAAAAAATAGTCACGTGGAGCAAGATTGGGTGTATAGGGAGGGTGAGGCATGGGGGTCATGTAGTTTTTGGTTAAAAGTAAAAAAATGCCGGGTTCGGTGGCTCAGTCTGTAATCCCAGCACTTTGGTAGGCTGAGGTGAGTGGATTGCCTGAGACCACGGATTCGAGACCCACCTGACACTTGGCAGGACCTCGTCTCTACAATAATTAAAAATTAGCCGGGCGTGGTAGTGCGCGCCTGTAGTTCCAGCTACTTGGAAGGCTGAGACGAAAGGATCGCTGGAACCCAGCAGGTCGAAAGTTGCAGTGGCCGGGAGCAGCCACTGCACTCCAGTCTGGGTGACAGAGTGAGACTCCAACTCAAAAAAAAACAAAAAAAAACAATTGAACACTCAGCATGGTGTAGGCAGGTGTGTTATCACAGTGGAAGAATCAGTCACCTCTGACACAACACAGATATTTCTTCCACAAATCATGATACAACGTACTCAAAACTTCCAGATAAAAACTTTGGTTGACCATTTGATCCCGAGTAACAAATTCTGAGTGTACTATAAGGAGCCTGCCCTCCAAAAGATAATTGCTGTTTTGTGGGGGGTATATCCCTCATATACTTGATCTTCAAATGAAGACAATAACAAGGTGAGAATATCTCCTAACATATACAACTCTCAGTCATTCAACTGAAAATGCACTAATTCTTTTCTCAGAAGAAAAAGTAAAGTCCTTGCTGTGTTCTGAATATTCGTGTCTCCTCCAAAATTCATGGTGGAACTCAGACCCCAAAGCAACAGTAGTAAGAGGTAGGATCTTTTAGGAGGTGATTAAGTCATGTGAACTCCAACTTAATAAAGGGATCAATGCCTTGTAAAAGGGCTGCAGGGACGAGCTGGTCACTTTTGCCTTTCTGCTCTTCCACTATGTGAAGAGACAGTAAGAAAACCATCCAA
>NW_007109062.1:0-1260 GCF_000164805.1 Carlito syrichta
AAAAAAAACACTTTTGCCTAACACTTAAGAAACTCACATATCTTCTGATCATAGTGATTCTCCTATTGCAATAGTACCCATTGTCCTATAACAATAGTCTCTTCCCCCAATTTCCATCAATAATCCTTTTGAATAGAATGTCTCTTACTCAATTCAGATTTATTTGACAGAATAATTAACATATAGTTGGTATGAAAAACAAAAAGAAGGAGAGAATGTGGCCAAATATGTAGTCCAGAATAACATCAACATTTACATGGTATAAAAAGAAAAATGTCAAGGAGTCCAGAGTAAGGTTTGAAACCCTCCTCCGAAACACAATGAAAATTAGATGTTTATTTTTTAAAAAATGAAAGAATGAGACATAACCCTAGTAAAATTCAATATTTTATTCTATTCCCAGACAGAAGGAAAAAAAGAGACAGTCTGGGAGGAATTAGAAGGTATTTAGCACTGAGTAACTCCTAACTGCTAATTGTTATAGCAATTAACTCCTACAAGAGCACCCACCCAAATAAAGGAATACTGCATGGGCTTTGAAGGTTAATCTACCCACATTTAAATCTAGATCTGTACTGAAACACTGAGTGATCCAGCATAAAAATGGCAGCAATAGTAAAAGAGCAATCAGACAAGAGAAGGGAAATCAAGGGTATCCAAATAAGAAAATAAGTTAAGTTAACCCTCTTTGCAAATGACATGACCCTATGCCTTGAAAACACAAGCAAATCTGTCAAAAAACCTCCTTGCACTGATAAAGTTCAGGGAATAAAATAAATGTGCAAAAGGCAGTTACATTCTTATACATCAACAATAAAAAGACAGAGAAACAGGTAAAATCTACAATTTCATTCACAATAGCCACACACACAATAAAGAGAAATACCTTGGCATCTTCCTAATCAGAGAAGGAAAAGAACTTTACAATAAAAAAATTACTAAACGCTACTCAAAGAAATCAAAGAAGACACAAAAAAATGGAAAAGTATTCCATGCTCTTGGTTTGGAAGAGTTAACATTGCTATGATGTCCATCCTACCAAAGACAATCTACAGATTCAACACAATGCCCATTAATTTACCAAATTCTCAGACCTGGGAATGGCAACACAGAAATTTATATGGAAACATAAATGACCACAAATAACCAAAATAATCCTTAGCAAAAGAAACAAAGCAGGAAGTATCACACTTCCAGGCTTCAAACTCTACTATGAAGCTATAATAATCAAAACAGCCTGGTACTGGTACAAGAACAGAG
>NW_007109063.1:0-1409 GCF_000164805.1 Carlito syrichta
CCTCCTACCCCTCTAGAAAGGCACTAAACTGCTAAGCATTGTGTAAAAGTTTAAAAATCTCGATTGGACATGACATAAACAAGCTGAATGATTCCACTAGTTTCTCTTTCACTGGTACAATAATGGCACTAAGTGCAGAATTTACCTTGTGTCTGAACAAGGCTCTTTTGAAAAGTTTAAACTGTTTTGCAGCATAGGTAAGATTAATCAGGAGAGCCAGTGCAAATACCAACCAGCAGTGTGTACCTGTGTGATGATGGTGACTCACTCACCCTCTCCCAGCCTCAGTTTCTCACTTTTCTTGACCACATAGAGTTGTTGAAAGGTTGAAATGAGGTTATGTAAATAGTTATACTTGTTTATTATTAAATACTAATGTCCATGTTTTTTGTTCTCTGTACACATGCACATAATCCTTTTATGGAAAGGAGAAGCATATGGACATTTCTTGCTCTTTTGGCATCCATATTGTTTTTCTGGCTATCTGCCAGGGTGTGTTTATTATGCACACGTTTTCTGTGTGCCCATAAGTGTTTTTGTACATCACTGCTTTTAGTCTATGACAAATATGTAAATTCCTGTGACCTCTGTGGCAGAGACAGTCCTAGGTGTCTTAGCTTGATTCCTATTTGAGGGACCTGATTGGATTCACATAGTTCAGCCCCAAATAAGTAGATAAAAAGTATTTTTAAAATGCTTTGGTTCGTCTAAGTAAAATATTAGCCTTTTATAAGGACTGTGTAAATTTAGGTCATCTAATTGTATGAATAAACTGTACCTTTGGGCATTTTAAGTTTATGGTTTTGCACTTAACTATAAAAGTATCCAGACCCAGGTCCTGTCACTGACCACCCCTTATTAGTAAATCTATAGTTTTATCAGATTTATTAGAAATTTGCACTGACCATGGAAGACACATTTTATAAGAATATGTGCAGAATTTGGTTCATCTTATCAGCAATTTACCCAATTATGGGAGTAAAAAGGAAGCATGTGTATTTTCCTCCTAATTCTGGAATAGCTCCTGATTCTTGAAATTCTAACATGAAAATACATGTATGCAAATTAATGGACATTCAACATGAAGCTTTGTAAACATTATTAATCAAATTGAAAGGTGGCAGTACAGCTATGTAAATACAGTAGAGAGGTAAATATATTTTGGATTCTGCATTTTATTTTAATTGCATACAGGCATTAATTATAATTGCTAGATTTATTTCAATGAATAGGTTGAGCTAACCATGCTAGCAAAAGTCATCTGCATATAAGGGAGCATTTACAACCCTTTTCTTACTTAGGTCAGATATAACTGCCAGAAACTTGCTTGCCTTATTAATTTGTTCAGTTATTCAACTTTCAGAGTTCAAAGATACATTTACTAATAGGGTTCAATTAGCATTTTTAAG
>NW_007109064.1:0-664 GCF_000164805.1 Carlito syrichta
TATTATGTGTCTGGGAGTTGGTCTTCTCGTTTGTTGTCTTGCAGGGGTTCTCTGAATCTCTTGTGTTTGAATTTTTTCATCCTTAATGAGATGAGGGAAGTTTTCTTGAATGATTTCATGAAATGTTTGTTCCAGTGTGGCTTCTGTTTCTCTTTCTGCCTCAGGAAGCCCAATTATTCTTAGGTTTGGTCTCTTGAAGTGATCATTCATCTCTTGCAGGTTTTGTTCTGTCTTTTTGAGCTTCTTTTCTATGCTTTTGACAGTTTGGGTTAGTTCTGTGTTTTGGTCTTCAAGCTCTGAGATTCTTTCTTCTGCTTGGCTGATTCTGCTTTCCATGCTTATTAGTCTGTTGTTCATTTCCATCACAGTATTCTTTACTGCTGTCATTTCTGACAACAACTCCTTCCTATTTTCCTCTTGTCTCTCCTCAATTTTTTTAATTCTCTCCATTAATGTCTTGATGTCTGGGTTTGTTGCATGTAGTCAGTCATTCTGGGTACTCTTCATTGTCTGTGTTCCATAATCTGTTTTCTCATTGTCTGATCTCCCAGGGGTCTGTGTAAGACCTATATTCTTCTTTTGGTTTTTCTTCATTTGTGCGGTTTTTCCCCCTCCCTACTTTTTCCTTCCCTCCATGTCACCATCTTCTTTACTTCTGCTATTC
>NW_007109065.1:0-843 GCF_000164805.1 Carlito syrichta
TCTGATCTTAGGTAACTAGTTTCACTACCCATACATGGAAGTTAGGAATCATAGCATTTCTGATCTTCAAACGTACAGAAGGTGTTATTATAGAGAGCAAATTCCCCTTTTTTTCCTTTGAAAAATCATGGTTCTTCAAGATGTATTATTAATTTTTGGACATCCTAGATATTAAAATCTAATTCTATCTTCTCATTTTGAAACATTTCAAAATCTGTGAGTCAGTGATAGGAATTTTTATATTAAATTCTGAAAAACTAACTTAATCATTTTTATTGCTATTCATTTTTTTGGAGTGACACTGCTGAAGGGGCTGATAAGCAGGACTTGGAAAATAATGATGAATAAATATCACTTAGCACCCACTACTTAGAAAGCATTCACTTGCCAAAAAAGGTTCTCGAAATGGCCATGGTGCTGGGCTCTGGGGACTTTTTTCAGCAAAATATTCACTTATAGACAATAAAGACATCTCATACTCGGTGAATCTGCTTTTTAGATAATATCAAGGCAGATTTCAGAATATTATGGATTACTGTATAAATAACTGGAGCCCAAATTAATAGTGCCCGAGGGGCTATTTTCAAATAACAGAAATTACCCCTATTTATGTACAGTTTAAGCAGTTGAAAAATATATACAGAAATAAAGGTAGAAATTGATCTTACAGTGGCATAAAGCATATTTGCAATCTAAACCATGGTAGAGGGTCGTCTTCACTTGGTGATCTTTCAATGTTAACATATGCCTGCATCTATTTTCTAGAAATCACACCATGTATATGCCTGATAATGTTTCCGTTACACATAAGCATATGACTTTAACCTTTGAATTTTTTTCTGA
>NW_007109066.1:0-981 GCF_000164805.1 Carlito syrichta
CACAATGATAAAGGGGTCAGTGCTCCCACAAGACATAAAAATCCTTAATGGGTATGCATCTAACAAGTGTCAAACATATGCTGCAAGGACAAATTGCAAGAAAAACTTCAGGGAGAAACAGATGAACCACTATTGTAGCCAGAGAACTTAACATCTTTCTATCATAAGTGGACAAATCCAGCAGGTGGAAAATCAATAAGACATAGATGAGCAGCACCATATCACTGGATAGAAGTGATATCTAGCCAGGAGCAGTGGCTTAAACCTGTCATCCCAGCACTTTGGGAGGCTGAGGTGAGGGGATTGCCTGAGCCCACGGGTTTCGAGAACAGCCTGGGCAACTTGGCGAAACCTCATCTATACAATAAATCAAAAACTTAGCTGAGCGTGGCAGCATGCACCTATAGTTCCGACTACTTGGAAGGCTGAGGTGGAAGGATCGCCTGAGCCCAGTATGTCAACACTGGGGTGGCCATGAGCATGCCACTGCACTCCAGCCTCCAATTAAAAAAATTTGTTTTAAAATGGAAGTGATATCTATAGTTCTCCACCTGACAACAGCAGATCACATACTCAACCTCACATAAAGTATTCAGCAAAGACTGTTTATGGAAAATAAAACACACCTTAACACATCTAAAAAATAAGAATCAACAATGTCTGCTTTCAGACCATGATGGAATTATTCCAGATCAAAATTAGAAAGAAACTGGAAAAATCCTTAAATATTTGGAGGTTAAACACACATTTCTAAGCAACACATGGGTCATGAGGAGATACCAAGAGAAAATTAAAAATATATTTTGAACTTAATTTAAATGAAAAATACAATTTATTAAAATTTGTGGCCGGGCTCAGTGGCTCAGCCTGTAATCCCGCGCCTTTGGGAGGCTGACGTGGGTGGATTCCCTGAGCCTGCGGGTTCGAGACCCGCCTGAGCAGTGAGACCTCATCTCTACAATAAATCAAAAAACAGTCGGG
>NW_007109067.1:0-859 GCF_000164805.1 Carlito syrichta
GTGACTTTATATAAACATAAATATCTCAAAAATCAAATAGAAATACAGTGTAAAGCAAGAGTCCCCACTGATCATAGTCATTTGACATCCAAAGCTTTCTCTGAATAATCTAAAAATTATCTCTAAATACTAGTAACATGTGAGATATTTTTATCCCTAAAAATATTAAATTAAATTTTCTACTATAGCAAGTCAAGATGCTATGTAAACTGACCAACTATACCAAGTGACAAATTAGTTATTTATCACTTAAGATCATAAATGCTCAGCATTTTACAAAATTTACTATTATCTCCATAGTTTGTCCGTTCTTTAATCTTTCAGCAGGTAATCAGAACAATTTAATAATTATTATACTTCACCTTCTGATATACTTGGTGGCCTAATTTTTCAAAGAAGAGAGTCAACATTATACTATATTTAACCCTGAAAGTACTCACAAAACCAGTTAAAAGGTGGCTGGTTTTTGCTTAAATTTTAGACTCTGCAATAAAATTTTATATGCAACCATATTGTTTAAAATTGCTTGCCAGAACCTTAAGAAGAACAATACAAAGAAACTTCCCCTTCCCACCAAAAGAAATTGGAAAGCTATGGAAATAAATGGATTTGCTTTTCAATACTTAGCAATAGAGGGTTAGCCCATCATTGTTTCGAGAAAACAGCTTTTCTCTTTTTTACTAGAATTTTAAAATGCTGAGATGTACTTAAAGATATGTTCTGTCCCCTTGAGCAAAGAACACTTAACCATGAATGCTCCCTACACCTCTACACCTGCTCCTAAGCTTCCCAGTACTATACATTTCTCAGCCATTCCATATGTGAACCAAGACCAGGCATGAAAATAATGTCCTTAAGC
>NW_007109068.1:0-1393 GCF_000164805.1 Carlito syrichta
TATTCATCTATTTCACAGAAAGGCCAGTTTCTGTTATTAAAGAAAAGAAAATATATTGTCCCACTTAGGCAGATATAAATTGATGGTGAAACAACATAAGAGAATCTAATTTTTATGCGTCCATTCTCTGATTGTGAGGCAAAGAAGAATAATCAATATTATGAACTGACTCCTAGATTTTACCACTACTTTTGGATACATGAATGTAAATAGTTTATAGCAGGTTAAGTTTTGTTAAACACTTGGTGAATAGTCAATTCCAAAATAACATGCTTTACCAAGCACCAGGCACAGGTCATTGTTATATTCTTTCTTCTACATTTGTCTTAGTAAATTCAGCCACGCTTTTTCATATGGTTCACTCATTTTCTCAACAAATGTTTGTATCAAGGGAGACAGAATAGGTGAATCAATTTTACATATTTTAGAGTTATCAAAATATTTTCAATATAAGGTGATGCCTCATTAAAAAGTGTACAAGTAAAATTATGTTAAAATTTTAAACATAAATAACTCTTTGCTAGGAGAAAAATAGTTTTTACTAAAGGGAGGTCCTTTACAGGTGACATTTGAAGAATGGATAGGATTTGAACATCCACATGTGCATAAATGGAGAAAGTTTTTCCAGTCACAAATGCAGTAAAGTTCAGTTCAAGAAATAAAAACTTGGAAATAGATAGATAGATGACATCTACCAAGCACCCATAGCCTTCAGTTGAATTTATATCAGATCACACCGCATTTCAAAAATTCTTTCTTTAGATGTGGAGACAGGAATAATAACACAGAACACAGGCCACAGTCAAAAGTGCCTCTACATGCTCTCTTTTCTCTGTCCCCAGTCCAATTACACAGCAATAAGTCTTTCTCCAGAGTTCAATTCACCTGTAATGAGCCTTCTCTGCACTCCTTGATTGCTTTGTTTTCATTCCTACTAATTCTGAATCCAACAATTCAAACCCCTCTTCAATTCTAGCAGATTTTTAACTTCTTGTAGTGTTACTGTTTAAAATCTTGCAACATATGTAAAAACTTGATAAACACTCAATAGATGCCAAACCCAAACAGTAAGAAACCTCCACTCAAACATGACAAAATAGAGATGGGGGAGTGCTGGAAAATGGTCAAAGTTCATATGAAACTCCAGTGCTAAGAGAAGGGAGACAAGAATCTGAGGAGAGATGTTTTGTCAAGGGATCCCACTGGAGATATCAGGTTTCACCACGAATCCTATTCAAAGAGTTCATCAAATATGGGGAAGAGTTTCAGGCAGGAATAAGGGTCTCAGATTGCTTTGGTTTTTGGTCTCTTGGTGTACGTCGCTACTGTCCACATGCTTTTTGCATAATGAAATCTGGAATAAGTCCCCGCACATGTCCATCATCAAGCATGA
>NW_007109069.1:0-655 GCF_000164805.1 Carlito syrichta
GCTTAGTTTGGCTGGGTAGGTTATTCTTGGTTGAAATTGTTTCTCTTTTAGAACTTTGAAGATAGGGCTCCAGGCTCTCCTAGCCTGAAGGGTTTCTGTGGATAAATCTGCTGCTATTCTAATTGGTCTTCCCTGGTAGGTAGTCTGGTCTTTTTCTCTTGCTGCCTTTAGGATTTTTTCTTTTATAGCTACTTTGTTTAGGCAAATTATTATATGTCTGGGAGTTGGTCTTCTCGTTTGTTGTCTTGCAGGGGTTCTCTGAATCTCTTGTGTTTGAATTTTTTCATCCTTAATGAGATGAGGGAAGTTTTCTTGAATGATTTCATGAAATGTTTGTTCCAGTGTGGCTTCGGTTTCTCTTTCTGCCTCAGGAAGCCCAATTATTCTTAGGTTTGGTCTCTTGAAGTGATCATTCATCTCTTGCAGGTTTTGTTCTGTCTTTTTGAGCTTCTTTTCTATGCTTTTGACAGTTTGGGTTAGTTCTGTGTTTTGGTCTTCAAGCTCTGAGATTCTTTCTTCGGCTTGGCTGATTCTGCTTTCCATGCTTATTAGTCTGTTGTTCATTTGCATCACAGTATTCTTTACTGCTGTCATTTCTGACAACAACTCCTTCCTATTTTCCTCTTGTCTCTCCTCAATTTTTTTAATTCTCTCC
>NW_007109070.1:0-823 GCF_000164805.1 Carlito syrichta
GGTGAGACCAGAACAATGATTTAAAGCTCAAAATATATATCTTAGAATACATTTCATTTCCTTGCATAAAAGAGAGGAGTGGGGTAAGAAAGATGGAAAGACAGGGATAGGAATAGAACAAAGGATGTACTGTGTAAGCTGTTTAAGCCTACCACAAAATGCTGGGAAGGTGGCCATGCTTTGTCTCTTTCAAACTTCTGAAGAGTTCTGATGTAGAAATTGGATGAGAAGTCTTCTATCCATGGTAGACATCCACATCAATTTTTTAAATTGTCCACGTGCACAAAACACATTGAAAAACATTCATTTATATTATTTTTATGTATTGTAATTTTGTCTATATTTAAGAAATATTTTGCCTGAAAATAGAAAGATGTTAGCATTCTAAATAATGGTAGCTACAATAAAAAGAAAAAAGTAGCATACAATTGTTAAATATAATGAGATGGAGTCAGATAAGTGATAAAAACTTTCTCTGTGAATTCAATGGAGAAACACTTAAACTCTGAGATTTATTTTTTCTTAAAAAACCAAAGTAACAAACTTCCCCTTTAAGCCAATAACATCATCCACTTTTCTGCATAAGATGGGCACAGGATTTCAACTTCTTAATTAACTGCCATGTAAATGTTTAGGACTGAAATTAGTCACCAGAGGAAGCCCATATTATTCCTCAAAAACAGTTGCAAAAGACTGGGGACAGAATGAAAATATACATAGAGATTGGATAGAAGTTCAAGAGAGTACAGATTGTTCTTTTACTGTTTCCTGAAATGCAGTTTCCTCCCAATTTCAAGCTTCAAAATTAACTAGCTTTGATGGA
>NW_007109071.1:0-944 GCF_000164805.1 Carlito syrichta
CCAGGGTAGGGGATCTGCTCAAAGGATGCCTGGAGAGTGTCCCTTTGACTCGGGCTCAAAATCAGTCTCCCTCTTCGTCCAGACTGGCGAGGGAGGGAGCTGTGTGAAGGCCTGGGAGGCTCCATGGCGGGAAGGTGCCCGCTGGGTCCCGCAGGCGCTGCTGGCCAGCTCCTCTCTGCACAGGACTGCCTGGCACCACAGCCACACGTCCCACCCTGCGCTGAAATACCTCCCCACCCACCCCACCCGGTCGTGACGGTATTCAGGACCCCCAGAGGTGGGGGCGAGGGTCACGCCCCCAGAGGGAAGCAGAGTGTGTTTGGGCCCCCACCCGCGGAGGAGTCCCGCAGGCACACGCCCTGGGGAACTCTTACCTCCCAGACAGGAAAGCCACAAGGAAACACATATGGCCTAGCGGGCCTCCACAGGCAAAGAGATGTTTCAGGGAAATGAACATGCCTTGGGAAGGCCCTGTCTACGTTCTGCACAAGGCGGAGAGCTCCTTGTGTGTTGAGGGATATTTTTTGGGAGGAAGAGCCCTGTGGGGGTGCAATGCAGACGTGAAGCTTCATCACGGTCTCCAGTGGCCCCGTTCCGCTGGCTGAACTGGGCCACATTGGCGGATGCCCGCAAATGCCGTGCTAGCCCTACACATGCCGCCTCATCGAGGACACTGGTGGCTGTTTCCAAAATCATGCCTCTGGGACTGCCAGGATCTCATGGAACATGGGTGGTTTCCAGGGCTGTCTGCTTGAAAATGGCGATTCACAGCGACTCATGGATTGGATCATGCATTGGGTCGAACATCCTTCACTACAAAGCCGGGGACACAGAGAGCCTGGGAAACACACAACCCCATGCTTGTGTGTGTGTGTGTGTGTGTGTGTGTGTGTGTGTGTGTGTGTGAGAGAGAGAGAGAGAGAGAGAGAGGCAGAGAGAGAGAG
>NW_007109072.1:0-1280 GCF_000164805.1 Carlito syrichta
AACTGTCACCACTGTGATGCAGTGCTTATTACATGGAACACTGCCATTGCTGCCAGTGAATTATGAATGTATTATAATCTGCTGTCTTTACATCCCATGTTCAAGTTTCAAGTTTACAAGCAGGAACATTTAACTTACAGAGTCCAGGTCCCATACTGGAACCTTAGCAGTTAAGGAGTGATGAGATGGTGTATATGACCCCTTCCTATTGTAGTGGAAACATTAATATTGCCATTTGCATTTTCAAAGCAGCAATAAGCCCCACAAGATTAAAACTGAATGCTTCATCTCTTTCCCACCTCCTCTCCCGGCAAATCTTTCTTTCACCTCTCAGTACATCCACCACCGAATTCATAGTGGTTCAATTTGCACACTTTCTGTTCATCAATGCCTTCTTTTCTTTTTTCTTATATCAGGCAAATCATTGAATTCTGCCAGTTTTGTCTCTTTTCTTTGATTCTTCAAATTTTTGTCCTTAAATACTAGCCTTACATTCATTCTCACTGTAATTTATCTTAATTCAGATTATATATGGGTGAGGGAGATGATATAGATTAATAATGGACCTAAAAGGCAGATTTTTATATGAGCCCAAATTCTGTGACTTTTTATGTATTTGGCTTGGGCAAGTTAGTTAACATCTTTTCCATTTTACTGTCATTGTCTATTAAAAATGGAATAATAATAATGTCTACCTTAAAGAGTGGTTAGAATATTTAAATAAGGTAATATGTAAAGTATACTTAGTACAGTATCTGACATCATTAGATATCAGTTAACATTAGTATCTGATAGTTTCCATCTTCTCATCCAGTTACTGCAGCAATTTTGTAACTTGCTTCACTGACTCAGAATTGTCTCCACTCAGGATCATTCCTATTGCATATAAAGCCACTGATTTAAAGGTAAAATTGCCTCAGGGTCTGAATTAGTTCATGAAGAGAACAGATGGCATCAATCTTAAAAAAATGATTGAAGAAAGTTGGGGCACAATATAAGAAAAGAACAAGAGACAGTGAGGCAGATCAGGGTTGATAACATCAGGAAGTTGTTACCATCCTTAGAGTTGAAATCCAAGAAGAGTAGAAATGGCTACTGCAATGATGTGGGCAATGATTGTAGGTGAAGGTAGCCTGGCAGACACTAGGGCCTTAGATAGTAGGACATAGCCTTTCATTCACACAAAGGAGAAGCCACGGTCATCAGTATTTCAACTCCCCTCCTTTTCCATTCACTGAACTCCAGTCACTTCCTCTTACTGGTGAAATCATCCAGAAAAC
>NW_007109073.1:0-687 GCF_000164805.1 Carlito syrichta
CTGACACAAAGAATGTCAGTCTTATCCTCTCTGGCATCTCCCATTAGAACAGCTTCTTCCTCAACTCCTTCCTCCCCTGAGCCTACCTTTCACAACACCATTCTAAAATTTGTTAGGGTAACTCATCTCCTCACTCCCTGACTAAGGAGGCTTCAAGAGCTCCTTGCTCCTCAGACTTGTGTGAACTCCTCATACTGACACCAAGTCCTCCATGTCCAGTCCCTTCCTGCCCATTTGCAGCCTTCACTCCCACAACACTGGGCTCACTTCCTCCCAGCACAGAACTCACCGGCTGATCCTCACACCCGCTCTACCTCCAAAGCCTGCTGAGCCCCTGCACATGGCTCTCCAACCAAAAAGTCCTTCATGGTCTGTGACGTGACTGGCCCCTCAAATCCTACAGGGCCATCTCACGACTTGGCTCTGAAGACATCCTTGATGGAGCCAAGTCAGCTGAACCCTAGGGACCCCACAGCAACAGCTCTCCACCCCTTCCCATTCTCTACACAGCAGGGCCAGTGCTGTTTTCCATGTCCTGAACTCTTGAGCACAACCTCTTGTTAGCGTCTGCATTCCCAGAGCCTGGAAACATGTCCAGCTCATGGTAGTCATTAGCAATTTGGCCATAGTGAAAAAGAGAAAGGTAATCTAGTATTTTGAAAAAAATCACTTCTGGAGGTGGGGGGA
>NW_007109074.1:0-489 GCF_000164805.1 Carlito syrichta
GCCCTATGAACCACACAATGTCTGCTCCTTCCCAGCAAATAAACTTCCTAAGAACAGGTACCATGTTTAAATCTTTATTTAATTAAATCATTGAATAATACTTATTGAATTAAAAGATAATTCAGTGGATTCTGTTGACTCTACTTCCAAAATGTTGCCTAAATACAACTTCCCTTTCCATTCTTACTGTTTTTTTCTCTAGCCTGATTGCTATTTCTTTAGAAGAAGTGAAGGACATTCGCTAAAAATGCAGATTCATAAGTAAGATTGCTTAAGTTTGAATCCTAGTTTCAAAACTTCTTAATCATGGCACCTTAAGCAAATTACTTAACAGCCTTATACCTCAGTTTGCACATCTCTATCATAGAGCTAATAATGGCATCCACCTTGTAGGGATGCCATAAGAATCAATAAATGTAAATATGTGGTAAAAATTTAGCATGCACACATACTAAGCATTATGTGTTTTGTTATTTTACTTTTCTCATG
>NW_007109075.1:0-718 GCF_000164805.1 Carlito syrichta
ATCCACTCACCGCAACCTCCCAAAGGTGCGGGATTACAGGCTGAGGCACTGAGCCTGGCTTATTTTTGATTTTATTGTAGAGATGCGTTCTCACCTGCTCAGGCAGGTCACTAACCCGCAGGCTCAGGCGATCCACTCACCTCAGCCTCCCAAAGGCGTGGGATTACAGGCTGAGCCACCGAGCCTGGCTGACACTGGGGTTTTTTAAAGCTTCCCAACCTCATGTGCAGTTGAGGTTAGGAATCATGTATCTAGGGGCTTGGCACACTTTTCTGAGCTTCAGAGACTTACATGTGATTTATGGAAAAGATGTAAATAAGTGAACTGATTAAGCAATATCAAATGATGATAAAAGTCAAATAAGTGAAATAACATGGCAAAACTCCAATGTTAAAATGCACCCTTCTAAAATAAGTGATCTCAAAATTAAGAAAACAGCAAATGGGTATAAATGTGGAAAATTGACTTCTTCTGTCCCTCACATTGTCCAATCAGTTCTTTATTGCCCCCATCTGTGGCTTCTGGCATCTACTCTGTTAGCTTCATTGTGATGGACATGCATGTGATTTAGAAAAAATAATGCTTTGTTGCAATGAGATTCCTGCAATAATTAGTTGAGCAAACAATGACAAATGAATGGCTTAAAAGGAAAGACTGAGCCAGGATCAGTGGCTCACGCTGTAATCCCGCACCTTGGGAGGTTGAGGTGAGTGGATTG
>NW_007109076.1:0-690 GCF_000164805.1 Carlito syrichta
ATAATAATGATAATAATATCATGGTCTAACTATCTCTAGTCTCGTTACTGCCGTCTTCCTAAAAACATACATTTGATCATGCAACTTTGCTGCTTGAACATTGTTAATGACTGTGTACTAGACACAGGATGAAGTTAAGCGTTCTGGCATAGAGTACATTGTTCTTTGCAGACGAGAGCCATCTTCCATCATGCTATCTGTTCTAGCTACTGCTTCACTCATCTTTCTTCAAAGGTTCACAGTATGCCTTTCTCCTATTCTGTACTTTTGCTTGAAATGCTTCTTGCCCTTCCAAACAGGACTCTTGTTTCTTATTCTTCTCTCTCCCTATTCTTGAAGACCCAGTTCTAATGTTACTGCTCAGTGAGTTTTCTCTGACTTCTAATAATCATTATAACACTTTTCCCCCAAAATAATGACAGCAGCTCACACCATGTGCCAGACACCATGCTAAACATTTCATATTTATTGCGTCATTTAGTATTTTTAACAAAACTATGAGATAGTGCTGATATTAGTCACCATTATAAAAATGGGGAAACAGGTTAGAGAGGTTAACTAGAATTAACAGTTTCCCTGAAGTCCACTAGGACTTTATCAACCTCTCCATTATTGCTCCATAACCCTGTTATCCACATATTTATTCAAGTGGCTTCCCTCTCTCCCCCTTCTTTTTTATTTTTTTTTGGA
>NW_007109077.1:0-653 GCF_000164805.1 Carlito syrichta
GAGTTGGAGTCTCACTCTGTCGCCCAGACTGGAGTGCAGTGGCCGCTCCTGGTCACCGCAGCCTTGACTTGCTGGGCTCCGGTGATCCTTCCGCCTCAGCCTTCCAAGTAGCCGAATTACAGGCATGTGCTACCACGCCCGGCTCATTTTTGATTTATTGTAGAGATGAGGTCTCGCTGCCCAGGCGGGTCTCGAACCCGCGGGCTCAGGCAATCCACTCACCTCAGCCTCCCAAAGGTGTGGGATTACAGGCTGAGCCACCGAGCCCGGCTATTTTAATCCATTTTTATAAATGCATACCTTTTATATACAATTTTCTACATTTTTAAGCTTGACATAAATTTCTTTCCATATTTCTGCATGGTGGACTTGATAAATATCTCGTTATCTCAGTTTGCTTAATTCTTCAGTTTGGACAGTGAACTTGTATGTTGGAGGTTACTGCTTTACTTGAATCTGGTTCCCCAAGTTTGGATAGCAAATAGCAAGATAATGAAATAAATTCTAGAAGTTAACGCAAATGTATTTGATTCTTTTTTTTTTTTTTCATTAATCAGTAGTTTTTATTATGGTTTTGTGGGGTACAGTTAAGGGTAGGTGTACAATGACGTTTCATTCAGGCACCCTGTAGATAAGAAGTGTTCTCCCATCCC
>NW_007109078.1:0-415 GCF_000164805.1 Carlito syrichta
GAGTGCAGTGGCCGCTCTTGGCCACTGCAGCCTCGACCTGCTGGGCTCCGGCGATCCTTTGGCCTCAGCCTTCCAAGTAGCTGGAACTACAGGTGTGTGCTACCATGCCCAGCTAATTTTTGATTTATTGTAGAGATGAGGTCTTGCCAAGTTGCCCAGGTGGGTCTCAAACCCGCAGGCTCAGGCAATCCACTCAACTCAGCCTCCCAAAGCATGAGATTATAGGCTGAACCACCGAACCCGGCTTGGAGATTTTTTAAATATGCTCTGGAGAATGAGATGTATAAGGGAGTACAAAAAACTCTGCAATTATTTTTTGAACTGCGGGCGTCTTGTAGTACAGGCTATCCCCGCTAGGTAAGTGCTCTAGGAACACATTGGCTGAATTAGGTGTGTTTTTTTTTTTTTTTGGTTT
>NW_007109079.1:0-812 GCF_000164805.1 Carlito syrichta
CACTCACCTACACCTCCCAAAGCGTGGGATTACAGGCTGAACCACCGAGCCCAGCTGGGATTGTGTTCTCGATTTGGATCCGAGCTCGAACGCTGTTGGCATATAGACATGCTATTAATTTTTGAACATCGATTTTGTATCCTGGGAGTTCACCGAGGTCTCATATTAAGTCTAGGAGTAATTTAAGGAAGTCCTTACAGTTCTCTAAATATAGAAACAACCGTATCTCTGTGAAGAGACATAATTTGACTTTCTTTTTTTTTTTTTTTACCTGGATACATCTTATCTATCTCTATTGCCTGATTACTCTGACCAGGACTTCCAGAACAATGCTAAATAGAAGGGGTGAGAGTGTACCTCCTTGTCTAATTCTAGTTTTAGAAGATACGCTTTCCTAGTAGATACACAGGTTAATACAACAGAACAGAGAGCCCAGAAATAAAGCTGCTCACCTACAACCAATACCCATCGATCTTGGTAAAGTGGACAGAAATAATCACCGATGAAAGGACACTCTCTATTACGCATAGTTCTGGGAGAATCGGCTGAGCATACGCAGAAGGAAGAAGCCAAGCACTCATCTGTCACCACCTGCAAGAAGGAGCTGTAGGTGCGTTTAAGATGGAAATGTAATACCTCAAACAACACACATGTAGAAGAAAACCCATGAGACACACTGCAAGATATTGGCCTAAGCAACACATTTATTTCTGAGTCTGCAAAAGCAAACGTAACGAACAAAAACGGACAAGTAGAACTTCATTAAGCTAAAATGCGTATGCATAGCAAAAACAAACATTCAACGGAGTACA
>NW_007109080.1:0-1048 GCF_000164805.1 Carlito syrichta
AGGAGTGGGAGTGCATGGTATTTGCTACACCCAGGTCTCCTGAGCAGCAGAGACTGGAGAGAAGACACCAAGTGCTTCACCCTAGAGACCCACTGCCAAGCCCACCAAGCACAGTCCTGTGAGTAATTTCGCGGAGATTCCTGGTGCGGGCTCACGGAGAGAGTCGCTACATGTCACCGAGCATTCTCGGGCATACACACACACTCGCACTCACACACACACACAGACACACACACACACAAACACACGGGTCAGGGGCGAACCCACTCCCACCGAATGAGAACCAGCAAGAGCATGGCGAGCAAGCAGTAGCTGGGGAAGGAAGTTGTCATCTCTGGCGCCATAGGCTGCTGCCAGGAGAGCAGTGGAGACTGCAGACAGTGTGGTTGCTGGGTTGGGGGAGCTACCTACCAGAAAGGCAGCGTCCAACCAGGTGTGATCGTTCTTCATCTTGTCTTTCATTTTTGCATCTCATTGATGCTTCTGATGACGACCTGGCGAATTCCAGGGGTTGCTTTGTGTTCCACTCAGGCCCAATGACCCAGTGACTCTGTGTCCGCATTCCCTTTTTCGGAGGTGGGTGGAGGGCACGGATGTTGTCGCCATTGAGCTGGAGGAAACAACCGGGCAGTGGAGTGGAGCTGGAGGGGGCAACAGCAGAATGGGATCCCTGGCCACCACTCAGACAGCTCAGGAGATGCGGAGATCGGCCCCCCTCACAATACAATTTAATATAACGGAAAATGGACGGCCTCATGTAAAATCGTGCGCGCAAACTCCCTGCTGACCCTTGCCCTGGCCACGCCCTAAACCGTCAAGAGACATTTCACATCACCCTCCAATGCCGCCTCCTCCCCCAAATGCATGGGATCCTGTCCACCCAGTGCAGGCGGGGCCTGCTGTTTCCCTCTGTCCTGCCTTGGCTGAAGAGTGCAGACATGGAGGCATTTGTAACTTGTGCTTGAGCCCACGTGACAACTCAACCACTCTGTACTGTACACTCACATTCACACACTTGCACACACACTCGAACTACTCTGCTCACTGG
>NW_007109081.1:0-735 GCF_000164805.1 Carlito syrichta
TATTAGTAATCTTTAAAGTACTAACTTTCATATGTTCTCATATTTTTATCTAATCAGGATATATCTCTATTGATATAATTGGAAATTTCTAAGGCAGCCTTTTTTTGTCAACAGTTTAATTTTCCTGTTTTCAAGTTCATTTGATAGTAAAAGACACAGAAGTTATCGTCAACCCCAAAGAATCAATGGTAGACCAGTTGTTTTCATTTGAACTACACGTATTGGCAGAGTAGTTATGGTAATTTTTCAATTTGGTTAATATTTGTGCCGAAGTGTACGTGTAAAAAAATGTCAGTAGATATAAAATAGTACATGAAATAGCAAATAATTATGCTGTGAATATCATTTTGACTTTTCATTAGATGTAAGTGTTCATTTCTTACACATGAATATTTATTTTAAGCAGGCAGAGGGGCAAAATATGAACAACATGAGATTAGGGTCTATAGATCAGCAGAATTCTTTAAACAGATTTAGCAATATACCTTGAACACATTGTCATGTTTTTAAGCTACAGTGTCTCATTTCTGCAGTTGAGGGAAAGATATTCGTTTATCTGTTGTTTTGAGGATCAAATGACACAATGTATTTGAAAAAACCCAGAGTACTATTGACATATTACTATTACATTCAGGAAGTAACTTAGATAAATAATCCAGCAGGGGTGAACTTTGCATTTTTAGACACTCTATTCTAATCAACCTAATGAAAGTGTGGGTCACAGTGACATTTCCT
>NW_007109082.1:0-833 GCF_000164805.1 Carlito syrichta
CCTCCATCCAAAGACCACAGAATACACATTCTGCTCATCACCACATGGAACATATTCTAAGATCGACCACATAATTGGACACAAATCAAGTAAAAGCAAATTTAAAAGGACTGAAATTCTGCCATGCACCTTCTCGGACCACAGTGGAATAAAAATAAACATTGACACCAACAAAGTCCCCCCAAAACCCACAAAGACATGGACACTAAACAGCATGATGCTAAATAACTCCTGGGTCAATGATGACATCAAAATAGAGATCAAAAGATACCTGGAAACAAATGAAAATAAAGAAACATCTTACCAAAATCTCTGGGATGCCTTAAAAGCTGTAATAAGAGGGGAATTTATATCCCTACAAACACATGAGGAAAATGGAAGGAACAGAAATTAACAACCTAACAAGCCACCTAAAGAAGCTGGAAAAGCAAGACCACAAAAGCCCTAATTTCAGCAGAAGAATCCAGATCACCAAAATAAAAGCCCAAATCCAGGACATTGAAGACAAAAAGATAATAGAAAAAAATCAATGAAACAAAAAGCTGGTTCTTCGAAAGAATAAACAAGATCGATGGCCCCCTAGCTAGACTGACCAAGAAAAAACGAGAAAAAAACCAAATAAGCACAATCAGAAACACAAAAGAGGAAGTCACATGTGACCCTGAAGAAATACAAAAGATCATTAGAGACTACTACGTACACTTGTATGGAAACAAACTTGAAAACCTTAAGGAAATAGAGGACTTTCTGACATCACACAACCTACCTAAGTTGGAACAAGAAGAAATTGAGACCCTAAATAAACCAATTACAATCAAGGAAATCGACTACGT
>NW_007109083.1:0-809 GCF_000164805.1 Carlito syrichta
GAATACAGGAAAGAGAGGCGTTAATGAGGCCTCCCTGACTTGAACTATTAAGTGAGGTTGAACACTGGGAAAATAGTAATAAGTTTGGATCTTTTTTAAAAAAAAGATACTTATCAGACAACCAAATGGAGACAAAAAGTACAGAAAAGGAAATTTTTTAAAATTGAGAAATAATCCCTCTACTTAAAAAACAAACATCTGCTAACATTTCCTTTGAAACTAATTAGATAAGTTTGAAAAATAACTTTCTCCAAATAATTTTTCTGAAGTGACTTTATATAAACATATATATCTCAAAAATCAAATAGAAATACAGTGTAAAGCAAGAGTCCCCACTGATCATAGTCATTTGACATCCAAAGCTTTCTCTGAATAATCTAAAAATTATCTCTAAATACAAATAGTAACATGTGAGATATTTTTCATCTCTAAAAATATTAAATTAAATTTCCTACTATAGCAAGTCAAGATGCTATGTAAACTGACCAACTATACCAAGTGACAAATTAGCTATTTATCACTTAAGATCATAAATGCTCAGCATTTTACAAAATTTACTATTATCTCATAGTTTGTCCATTCTTTAATCTTTCAGCAGGTAATCAGAAACAATTTAATAATTATTATACTTCACCTTCTGATATACTTGGTGGCCTAACTTTTTCAAAGAAGAAAGTCAACATTATACTATATTTAACCCTGAAAGTACTCACAAAACCAGTTAAAAGGTGGCTGGTTTTTGCTTAAATTTTAGACTCTGCAATAAAATTTTATATGCAACCATATTGTTTAAAATTGGTTGCCAGAAC
>NW_007109084.1:0-948 GCF_000164805.1 Carlito syrichta
GGGGCGATGCACCAGGATGTGTTATTGGGTTGACTTTGTTAAGATTGTTTTACTGTTTTAAGTGTGGTCATTTTTAAAAGCATTTCAGCAACTCCATTATGTTCAAGCAGAACATTTGTCAAAAGTAATTATCTGAGTTTGGTTGAAGGGCCTTGCTCTGGTATGTTTTTGAATTCTAGCAAAGAGTTTTAGATAATTGACCCTATTGCCCAGCGAAGAATTGACAAAAGTTCTTTTTTAATTTCAATACAATTATCAGTAACTGGAGTGGCCAGGCCTCTTTACTTCATCTTGTAATTTCATATTGGGGTATGTTCTCATGTCTCCCCTTCTCTGTGATCCTGTTAATCGCTAAATTTCTCTTTCTGTGAATGAATGAGCAGGTAATAGTGATTCTCCAATGAACTGCCTCTGGGAGAGGACACTTAGGTGTGGAGAATGTGTGAGAAGTTAAGAAGTAAGGGTTAAATGCCAGATTGATGTTACACTGAGGTTTTCTGGAGTGGAATACATTACTTACTGCTTGCTCAGTCATTAATTCAGAATTGAGTAGAGGTGTGCAAGTCTTCTGAAAAGCATTATTCAGATTCCTTGGAGTGGCAATCAGTTATTATTTTGGTGTTTCAGTATATATTTTAAACATGTGAACAATGAATTGATTTGTAAATATTTTAATGTAATTATTCATAAACTTGCCATAATCTGCCTGCAGAGATTTATTAATAAATAATATCATCCTGATGGAATTTAAAGTGATCAATCAGTATATATTACTCTTCTTTCAAGTACTATGTTTTATTCGATATAATGTTGTATTTGATCTAGTTATTATGTGTCTGTAATGATATAATTTGATATTTCTTTTTTTTGAGTTGGAGTCTCACTCTGTTGCCCAGACTGGAGTGTAGTGCCATGCTCCCAACACCGCAGCCTCAACTTGCCAGGCTT
>NW_007109085.1:0-806 GCF_000164805.1 Carlito syrichta
TTTTCTCTGTCTGTTTTTCAACTTTATGACTACAGCATTCTGTGACGTAGGTAGGCCATTAGTAGTTGCCTTTTAAGTTATTCTAAAAATGTTTTGGTAATTCTAAGAATTCAGAGTATATCATTACTTTTTCCCTCTGCCATACATATAAGGGTTTCTCAAGCACACAAACTTTGAGTTTGGATATACAACTTTACCGTTATTAACTGATACAACATATTCTCTAAAATGATTGTTCCCATTCACTTTCCCACCCACTTCTTATTTATTATTTAAGACTACTTTGCATAATTGGCAAAAATATGCTCTTTGTGTAATTTCTGTCATTCTTTGTAATACTTAGAAAATTGATATTCCAAAATGACTTCACTTAATGACATTGTCACAAATTTCTTTTAATCACCCAATTCTTCCAATAGATACAATAACTCAATACTAATTCGACCCAATGTACAAGCATGATAGTGAAAAGGGAAGACAATATTTAGAAGACTAACATTCACATCAATACTTACAGAAAACTGTTTCAGTGTCATATTCTAACATTCCCTCTCCTTTTGAAGTTAATATCTGTTTGCTCACTCTTTTCCCTTTCTTGTCATATCTTCTTACTAACACTAGATGATTTTCCTTTATTTTGCAAGGGACTTTACCAAGGTCGTTCAGGTTTCTTCCATGGGTTTTCTGTCAGCTCACTTGGCCGCAGGAATAGTGTCCATATGAATAGCTTTATTACTTCCATGACCTTCAACACAGTACTTGAAGAATCCTCCTATACCCCACATACTATATTTTGTCTGTCACCC
>NW_007109086.1:0-820 GCF_000164805.1 Carlito syrichta
CGAAGAAGACCTTATCACCCTGCCTTCAATTTGGTAGATGAAGTAGACCAGAGTAAAAGACTACAGGGTATTTTAATTATATAAGTAATAGGTTTATGCCAACAGAAATCCATTTTACAGTTTTTTGTCACTACAGAGAACATACTACCTTTCAAAGTATACACAAGCAGTTGATCATATACTAGGGCACAAAGAAAACTCAGTAAATTCCCCAAAGAAAAAATTGAAACAGCACCATGTTTCCTGACCACATCCCAAATTAATAACCAACATTCCAACTACTTGGAAATAAAAAAGCACCCTGCTTAGTAACTGTAAAACCAAAAATGAAAAATGTAAAAGCAATTACAAAATGTTTAGAACGTGAGATCACTGACGTGCTTCAGCCAAGATTTTACTCAGAGATAAATTCGTAGACTTTAAATCTTTTAAAGAAGAAAGCTGAAACTAGAAGAATCCTGCAGAAATAGAGGAGGAAAAAGCTCAAGAGCTATGAAAAATAAAAAGTAGAAGGTTCCAAGTGAGAAAAATAAAACTATGATGAAATAGGTTTTTTTTTTCATGAAAGTAAAATAGTTCTTCATTTTCTTTTATAATGTCTGTGTCTGGGATGGTGAGGTTATGGTTTTATGTAATTATGATATCTTCAATTAAAGACCACATCATGGCTGTGCTTACATTGGCTAAGACTGTCAAGGTCCTTTCTTTGAGGGAGAGGAAATTTTGCAAAACCTAATGGTTGGCCCCATAGTCTTGATAAGCAAAGTCTTTGTTATTAGGATATTTTATTCCACCATTTTAATAACAGTCTTTAGTTTGC
>NW_007109087.1:0-433 GCF_000164805.1 Carlito syrichta
CAGATAAAACAATACTACTATTGTAGAATTACATACAACTATGCAAAAATGAAGTTAAAAAATATCCTGATAATTAAGTTAATAATTACCATTATCTAAATGTGAGAAATTTTGTTTCTTTAGCCAAATATTAACCACAAAAAGGATGATTTTCTTATTATTTTAATATGCTTTCTCTATTAAAATATTAAGGCTATATTATTGTAAAAGTAGAGAATAAAATTAAGAAACTCATACCCCTTTATTAGTGAATATAAAAAAGGCAAATTGCAATTCAATTGCTAATTTTAGCAATATGCGAAAATGTATTGTTGAATTTAACTTGCTGGTTTTTTGCTAAGTCTTGTAATGCCTGTGTTCATCAGTGATATTGGTCTGTGGTTTTGTTTGATTGTGTGTGTGTTTGTGTGTGTGTGTGTGTCTGTCTTTTTTG
>NW_007109088.1:0-777 GCF_000164805.1 Carlito syrichta
ATTCGTGATTCGCTCTGTTTTTTTTTTGCTAGGGATGAGATCTCGCTATGTTGCCCGGGCTGGTCTTGAGCTCCTGGATCCCGGCCGTCGACTCGCTTTGGCTTCCCAAAGTGCCGGGACGACGAGTGTGACTGGTGGCGTGAGACCCGAGATTTTAAATCCCGGAGACCACAGAGAGCCGGCTCCGATGCGAACACACTTTATTCGGGCTCGAGTCTGGGCTCGCGTTTGAAGCCGACGCGGCGACTTCGGGGACGAGAGACCCGACCCGGGCTGACACGCGCCTTTTCTACGTCGTTCTGAAGGGGCGGGGTGGCTTGACGGACTTGTGCGCGCGGGATTGGATGAGACTGTGTGACGCGGTTACGGAGACTTTGATGGGTTGATTCGGGTTCGATTTGCACGGGCTCGGGCTTAGTTACTTGTGATGGACGAGTGACTGCCAGACGGGCGGAACGGAAGGCCGGATGAGCTGGGTTTACACGGTCACGGCGTGTAGATCGACTTTGGTATGGGAGCCGGAGGTTTGAGTCGACGTAGAGCCCGCCGGGAGAGTGGCTGGCGCCTCAGAGTCGACTGCGATCTGAGCGCGGGAACGTCCGGAAGGGACTTATCGCTTACCGTTTACGTCCCGTTGCGGAAGCGGAGGTCGGCGCGGCGATTGGGGCGGACGGAGCTTAACGGGAGTTCCGGGTACACGCGCTGCTGAAGACGTTGTGTGACTTCACGATCGCGGTCGCTACGGGCGACGGGATGTGCCTAGTCCTACGGGGTCTG
>NW_007109089.1:0-390 GCF_000164805.1 Carlito syrichta
TAAGAAAGAAAGAGAAAGAAGGAAGGAAAGAAAGAAAGAAGGAAAGAAGGAAGGAAGGAAGGAAAGAAAAAAAGAAGGAAAGAAGGAAGGAAGGAAAGAAAGAAGGAAAGAAGGAAGGAAAGAAAGAAAATAAGAAAGAAAGAGAAAGAAGGAAAGAAGGAAGGAAGGAAGGAAAGAAAGAAAGAAGGAAAGAAGGAAGGAAGGAAGAAAAGAAAGAAGGAAAGAAGGAAGGAAGGAAGGAAGGAAAGAAAAAGAAAGAAGGAAAGAAGGAAGGAAAGAAAGAAAGAGAAAGAAAGAAGGAAAGAAGGAAGGAAGGAAGGAAAGAAAGAAAGAGAAAGAAAGAAGGAAGGAAGGAAAGAAAGAAAGAGAAATAAGGAAGGAAGGAAAGAA
>NW_007109090.1:0-418 GCF_000164805.1 Carlito syrichta
CAGTATTTCCTTCCTTTTCTAAGGTTCTTATGGTTTGAGGTTTTACATTTAGGTCTCTGATCCATTTGGAGTTAACCTTTGTGCATGGGGATAGATAGGGGTCCTGTTTCAATCTTCTGCATGTGGTCAGCCAGTTTTCCCAGCACCATTTACTGAACAGGTTCTCCTCTCCCCAGTGGTAGGTGGTGGGGGCTTTGTTGAAGATGAGTTGGGTGAGAATTTGAGGTTTTTCTTCTAGAATCTCAATTCTGTTTCATTGATCTATATGCCTGTTCCTGTACCAATACCAAGCTGTTTTGATGATTGTAGCTTTATAGTAAAGTTTGAAGTCTGGTATTGTGATACCACCTGCTTTGTTTTTTTTGCTGAGGATTGTTCTGGCTATTCTTGGACATTTGTGTTTCCATATGACTTCCTG
>NW_007109091.1:0-1019 GCF_000164805.1 Carlito syrichta
AACACATCAACAGATGTCAAAACAAAGACCACATGATTATACGATTAGATGGAGAAAAAGACTTTGATGAGATCCAGCACCACTTCTTGATAAAAACCCTTGAATATCTAGGCATACATGCAACATACTTCAAAATGGTAAAAGCCATCAATGAGAAACCCACAGCCAGCATACTCCTAAACAGACAAAAATTGGAACAATTTCCCCTGAAAACTGGAACAAGACAAGGATGCTCACACTCACCCATCCTGTTCAATATAGTATTGGAAGTCATGACCAAAGAAATCAGAAAAGAGAAGGTGAGCAGGGGTATCCAAATAGGAAAAGAGGAAGTCAAGTTATCTCTCTTTACAGACTACATGATTACGTACCTGGAAAACCCAAGAAAATCTGTCAAGAACCTCCTTGCACTGATAAAGAACTTTGACAAAGTCTCAGGGTTTAAAATAAATGTGCAAAAGACAATCATATTTCTTTACACCAATAATAAACAAACAGAAACCCAAATAAAAAGCACAATTTTATTCACAATAGCCACGCAAAAAAAGGAAAACCTTGGCATCTTCCTAACCAGAGACATGAAACATCTCTACAATGAAAACAACATAACACTGCTCAAAGAAATCAATGATGACACAAACAAGTGGAAAAATATCCTATGCTCATAGATTGGAAGAATCAACCTTGTGAAGATGTCCATCTTACCTAAGACAATCTACAGATTTAATGCAGTACCCATCAAATTATCAGCAACATTCTTCTCAGATCTAGAAAAAACAATAGAGAAATTCATATGGATATACAAACGACCAAGAATACTCAGAACAATCCTCAGAAAAAAAAAATAGCAGGAGGTATCACACTACCAGACTTTAAACTTTACTATAAAGCTACAATCATCAAAACAGCTTGGTATTGGTACAGAAACAGGCATATAGACCAATGGAATAGAATTGAGATTCCAGAAGCAAAACCTCAATTTCTCAACAAACTCATCTTCGAAAAACCATCCACCACCC
>NW_007109092.1:0-658 GCF_000164805.1 Carlito syrichta
GCTCCACACACTCCGAAAAGAAGCAGATGTTCAGCACAAGCCACACATTTGTACAAACACTCTAGGCACAGTACACCACATTGAACAATTAGGAAATGACGGGAGCACTCAGAACCCAAGTTCCCAGATGCCCTCTGGGACTAGCCTTGTAAGCAGGCCTTTCTAAGGGTAGCGGCACACTACTTGTGTTCTGTCAACTACGTGGTGTTGGGGGTTATCTGATCCATCGCTCTGAACCCTCTTCTAAAACATACAAGGCACTTATATCTCCAGTATTGAGTCAGATTAGTGCTGTAACTTCTCTTATGCCAAGTGAGAAGCCTGAAAAGAAAGATTTCCTGAAAGTTAGAGGAAACACAACTTTGCTCTTTTTCTTGTTTATGACTAAAAAGGGTCAAGATTAGAGAAAAAGCAACAGCAGATGTAAGTTTTGTGTGGGTCATGGAAGCAAACGAGGGAGAGAACACAGTGTGTGGGCTAGAAGCCCGGGTGGTGGAGACCATCAGACTCTGACCCTCTGGCTGTCTGGGCCTCAGTTTCCACATCTGTGAAGTGGGACTCCAAGAAGTACTTGCCTCATAAAGTTCTTTTGGCAAATGAGCTGATCTTTCTGACATATTTAAACAATACCTGGGACACACCAAGCATATCACACTTC
>NW_007109093.1:0-800 GCF_000164805.1 Carlito syrichta
CGCCCCTTTAAAAAGTGGGCAAAACACACGAATAGACACATCTCAAAAGAAGATATGGGGGTGACCAACAGACACATGAAAAAGTGCTCAGCCTCACTCATCATTAGAGAAATACAAATCAAAACCACATTGAGATACCACCTAACCCCTGTAAGAATGTCCATCATTAATAAAACAAACAACAATAGATGCTGGTGAGAATGTGGAGAAAAAGCAACACTTCTACGCTGCTGGTGGGAATGCAGACTAATACAACCTCTTTGGAATACAGTGTGGCAATTTCTGAAGGAACTGAAAGTTGACCTTCCATATGACCCATAGTGGGAATATACCTGGAGGAACCCAAATCATTCTACAAAAAAGATACCTACACAGGTATGTTTGCTGCAGCTCTATTCACAATAGCAAAAACATGGAACCAACCTTGTTGCCCATCAAAGCGGACTAGATTTTTTTTTTAATGGTACATATACACAATGGAATATTATGCAGTCATAAAGAAGAACAAATATATAAAACTTACAGCAAATTGGATGGATTTGGAGTTGATCATACTCAGTGATTTACCACAGAAACAAAGAACTGAGTTCCATATGTTCTCACTCATAAGGTGACCTTGAACAATTATAATGCTGTGGGAAGGCAATTGGCAGTAGCAGAAACTGTCAGGGGAAGGGGAGTGGGACTGGCAGTTGGGGGAGTGAGGGCATGCCTCATCAAAAAGGGTACCTGCATGACCAATGTTTGTATACCTAGCCCTGAATTATACCCCCCCATCTTTATAATAAATAAACTAATTA
>NW_007109094.1:0-906 GCF_000164805.1 Carlito syrichta
TAGCCGGGCGCGGTAGCACGCGCCTGTATTTAGAGCTACTTAGAAGGCTGAAGTTGAAGGATCGCCGGAGCCCAGCGGGTCGAGGCTGCGGTGGCCGGGAGCGGCCACTGCACTCCAGTGTGGGCGACAGAGTGAGACTCCAGCTCCAAACCATAACAGAAAATAGCCAGGTTCCGTGACTCAGCCTGTAATCCTGCGATTGAGGAGGCTGCGGGGAGAGGACAACCTAAGCCCGCGGGTTCGAGACCCACCTGGGCAACTTGGGGAGTCCTCATCTCTACAATATATCAAGAAATCAGCCGGGCGTGGACGCACATGCCTGGAATGACAGCTCCTCGGAAGGCTGAAGCGGAAGGATCAATGGAGCCCAGCAGGTCGAGGTTGTGGTGGCCGGGAGAGGCCACTGCATTCCGGTGCGGATTACAGAGTGAGACTCCAACTCAGCCCAGAGCCCACGGTACAGAGAAATGTGAACTGTTATTTGCTGGAGTGGAACCATGGCCTTAAGAACATTTTACTGAAACCTGCTAGTTATTAATGATGAATGTTTCTTTGCCTTAAATGGTGGACAACCAAAGTCTTCGACAACCAAAATATGAAATTCAAATTTCCAAGTGTAAATTATATTCAGATGAAAAAACATGCAGTAATATCCATAAAAATTGTTGTACTCTGTGCCAGGTAACAGCAGTTATCTCAATCTACCCTGTACAATTGTGGAGATGGGGGGAATCTAAGCTAAGGGATATCAAAACATCGTAGATATATGCTTCATCTTCTTCTTTCTGACCTGTCTTCCTCCTCCCATGTTTTTCAAACACTTTTCACTTTTTGTAAAATTATTTACTCAAAAGTGAACAATTTAAACCTGAATTCAAAAGTGAACAAACACAGTTTAGCAGATTC
>NW_007109095.1:0-754 GCF_000164805.1 Carlito syrichta
CTTTGGGCTTTTATTTTGGTGATCTGGATTCTTCTGCTGAAATTAGGGGTTTTGTGGTCTTGCTTTTCCAGCTTCTTTAGGTGGCTTGTTAGGTTGTCAATTTCTGTTCCTTCCATTTTCCTCATGTGTGTTTGTAGGGATATAAATTTCCCTCTTATTACAGCTTTTAAGGCATCCCAGAGATTTTGGTAAGATGTTTCTTTATTTTCATTTGTTTCCAGGTATCTTTTGATCTCTATTTTGATGTCATCATTGACCCAGGAGTTATTTAGCATCATGCTGTTTAGTGTCCATGTCTTTGTGGGTTTTGGGGGGACTTTGTTGGTGTCAATGTTTATTTTTATTCCACTGTGGTCCGAGAAGGTGCATGGCAGAATTTCAGTCCTTTTAAATTTGCTTATACTTGATTTGTGTCCAATCATGTGGTCGATCTTAGAATATGTTCCATGCGGTGATGAGTAGAATGTGTATTCTGTGGTCTTTGGATGGAGTGTTCTATAGGTATCAATTAAGTCCATTTGGTCCAGAGTCTCATTGAGGTTCCGGATCTCCTTGCTGATTTTTTGTCCTGATGATCTGTCTAAGGTTGTGAGTGGTGTATTAAAGTCCCCAGTTATTATGGTGTTAGAGTCAATGTCTTTCTTTAGTTTTCCTAGAAGTTGCTTTATGAATGTTGGTGCGCCTATGTTGGGTGCATATATGCTTACGATAGATATTTCTTGTTGATGGAGTGAACCTTTTATCATTATGATAG
>NW_007109096.1:0-1193 GCF_000164805.1 Carlito syrichta
TTAAGAATGAGTAAGTCAAATTTATATCTGTTTACAAACGACATCTTATATATAGAAAACTCTTAAGACTCCACCAAAAGACTCTTAGAACTCATCAATGACTTCAGTAATGTTGCAGGATACAAAATGGAAATACAAAAATTATTAGTGTTTCTATATGCCAATAGCAAACTATCTGAAAAAGAAATGAAAAAAATACTTCAATTTAGGCCGGGTTCAGTGGCTCAGCCTGTAATCCCAGCACTTTGGGAGGCCGAGGTGAGTGAATTGCCTGAGCCCACAGGTTCGAGACCCGCCTGGGCAACTCGGCGAGACCTCATCTCTACAACAAATCAAAAAATTAGCCGGGTGTGTTAGCGTATGCCTGTAGTTCCAGCTACTTGGAAGGCTGAGGCAGAAGGATCACTGGAGCCTAGCAGGCGAGGTTGCGGTGGCTGGGAGCGGCCACTGCACTCCAGTCTGGGTGACAAAGTGAGACTCCAACTCAAAAAAAAAAAAAGAAAAAGAAAAAGAAAAAAAATAATACTTCCATTTATAATGACTAACAAAAAAGTACCTAGGAAAAATTTTATCTGAGGTAAAATATTTCTCCAATAAAAATGTAAAACTTGATTAAATAATGAAGAGGGCAAAAATAAGTAGAAAGATTCTGTGTTCATGAATTAGAAGAATTACCATTGTTATTTTAACAATGTTCATAATACCCAAGTGATCTACAGATTTCAGGCAGTCCTAATCAAAATAGCAGTGACAGTCTTACACAGAAATAGAAAAGAAACATCCTAAAATACATGAGCCCACAGAATATTTCAAATTGCCAGAGCAATCTTAAAGACTTTTTACATATTATCTCACTTTATTTTTAACATTAATTTTAATAATAAATTAATATTTTATTAATATGAAATCTGAGGTATGTATGCTATTATTTGAGAAATTAAATATTATATAGATATGTGTTTAAAGCCAATAGGTGATTGTGAGTGAGTGTATGTGTACATGGTCTGTTTCTCTGATCCATGTCTCTATTGAGCAAAAGGAAATGCCCTGAGAGTTAAATAACTATTAGGATGCATCTGAATAGCAACATTAACTGAAGTGTGTGTGTGTGCATGTGTGTGTACACACTTATAAAAGAAATAAAGAATCAAACTAGCGTAGTTAAGAAATTTGAGATTGTTCCTTCAATTCCT
>NW_007109097.1:0-707 GCF_000164805.1 Carlito syrichta
CCTGGCTCCTGTTGCCATTTTATACTGCCAAATTATTTACCGTTTTTCTAGCAGTCCTAGCAAGTATGATCGTACATCTAGGAAACTCGAGAGAGTCAGGTTATATACAATAAAATTAATAAGAGAATATGGTGAGATAGCCACATTTAGATAAAATTGATAGCTTCTCCGTATTTGCAATAAACTCACAGAAATAGAAACAAGAAAATTTTCTGTCACAACAATGAAAAGAACTATAAAATAACTACAGTTAGATTTAACAAGTAAACTGCAAGACCCATCTAATAAGAACCATGAAAATGTACCATATTTCAGAAACAGAAAGACATATCAAATACTTGATAGAAAAGTGAAAGAAACAATAATGATGAAAGTATACATTCTCCCAAGTTAGCAATTCAAATTCGAGTGGAAATTAGTTTTATTTGTTTTTTACTGTTGGGAAAAAAATGCCACATGATTTATGTGGAAAACAAAACTCCCAAGACTAACCAATAAAAGACTATCAGAGAGGCCTATGGGATGTCAGAATATTAGCCACGTGTCATGTCAACCAGAATTGGGTGCACATGGTGTAGGTGAATGAGCAGGCCCGCAGGTCAGTGGCACACAGTAAGAGTGGAGTTCAAATTTGAGGGGTCATGCCTTTCAGTGAAAGAACATTTGGGTGACTGCACACAGGACCTGGTGGTGGGGGAATGTAAGGA
>NW_007109098.1:0-733 GCF_000164805.1 Carlito syrichta
TTGCCTGGATGTACCACAGTTTGTTCATATGTTGAGATACTGAAGGACACTGTTATTACTCCCAAGTTTTAGTAATTATGAATGAATCTTCCATACACACCCATGTGCAAGTTTTTGTGTGGTCATAAGCTTTCAGCTTATGTAAGCAAATATCAGGGAATGAAGTTGCTGGATCATATGGTTAGAGTATGTTAGTTTTGTAAGAAATTGCTAGACTGTCTTCCAAGTGGCTGTACCATTTTCAGTCCCAGCAGCAAAGAGTGAGAGTTTCTATTGCCCCACATCCTCC
This sequence comes from Carlito syrichta, assembly GCF_000164805.1. Classification (NCBI taxonomy): domain Eukaryota; kingdom Metazoa; phylum Chordata; class Mammalia; order Primates; family Tarsiidae; genus Carlito; species Carlito syrichta. The sequence goes on from NW_007109098.1 coordinate 290, forward strand.
TCAACATTTGGTGTTGACAGTGTTTCAGATTTTGACCATTTTCTAGAAATGATTTCTTATTATTGTTTTAATGTTCAATTCCTTAGCTATATGTGTTGAATATACTTTATATGCTTATTTCCAATTGTGCTACTTCTTTGATGAGGTTCATTTAGGTTTCTTGCCTATTTTTAATTGCGTCGTCCCGACTTTTTATTGTTGATTTTAAGAGTTATTTGTATCTTTTGAGTAGCAGTCATTTATCAAAGGTGTCTTTTCAAATATTATTTCCCAGTCTGTGGTTTATCTTTCCATTCTCTTACCAGTAACTTTCATGAGCAAAAGTCTTTAATTTTAATGAAGTCTTGCTTGGCAATTATTTTCTTCATAGATTACAGTCTTGGTGTTGTTTTTACAAAGTCATTGCCATATACAAGGTCATTTAGATTTTCTTCTATGTTATCT
>NW_007109099.1:0-1053 GCF_000164805.1 Carlito syrichta
CTCTTGGCAGTCTCCATCAGAGCCCAAATCTTGTACTTGCTATGGGACGCTCCCTGCAGGCCCCCCGCTGCAGAGCTGGGGCTCAGCAGGCACATACTGCTAGGCTCCAGGCTCCCCTTAGTGGAGCCTAGGGGCGAGTCTTGGGACTTGAGCTCCTCAGCCATTGCCAGCTGCGAACCTGAGTCCTGAGCATGGGATGTGTGCACAGTTCGGTCTTGTCCTCATCGTCTTTGTTGTTCTGGTCGCCATCATGTGGATGTCAATTCTCTCCAAATCAATCTCATTGTCGTCCTTGGCCTTCTCTGGGTCGCCATTGGTGTCACTGCTAAAGAGGGCACAGTCCTCCTGGTCCTTGCTGCTCACATCCCACGTCACCTTGCTCTTCTTCTTGAGGCACCAGCGTGCGTTGGGGAACCAGGTGGAGACATGCGTGAGGGTCATCTTGGTGATGATGCCTAGCATCACCTTCTCGTCCTTGGTGGAGTAGCATTTCTTGCAGTGTTCCTTCAGTGAGGCCTTGAGTATGCTGTTGCTCTTGTGTGTGCGTTCTTGGACCACCCGGGGGTCCCCATACTGGAACTGGCCATAGAGGTTATAGGCAGGTGCATTGTGCATGACAAAGGTGGTCTGGTCACCCTGGGGTTGTCCTCGAGTTCATACTTGGAGTCCTGCATCAACCCGCAGGGCCAGCATCCAGAGGGAGGAGGGAGGTGTGAGAGAGAAAGAGAGAGGCCTGGGGCCAGAGAGGTCTGGAGCATCTACTGCTGTAGGCACAGAACCTTCAGTTTTCTGGTACTGGAAGGCCCCTTAATCCACTTCATGGGGGAAAGGAGGGTCAGAGGCAAGAGCCTGCCTTTCCACCCACTGCAAAAATTGATTGTTTGCCACTCTAGAAAAGTTACAGCAAGTGCACCTCTCTGGAAGGGCATGCAGGAGACGCCATCCCACATGCTTCCCCAGATGCACACCTCACCCCCAGCAGCCACTCCAAAACCTAATGCTACACAACCATATCTCCAAGTTTATCTCACACTAACTAGAGAAAAAACCTTT
>NW_007109100.1:0-770 GCF_000164805.1 Carlito syrichta
CAGTGTTTTGTAATTTTCATTGTAAAGGTCTTTCACGTCTCTGGTCAGGAAGATGCCAAGGTATTTCATTTTTTTTGTGGCTATTGTGAATGGAACTGTGTTTTTTATTTGGGTTTCTGTTTGTTTATTATTGGTGTAGAGAAATGCGATTGTCTTTTGTACATTTATTTTGTATCCTGAGACTTTGCCAAAGGCTTTTATCAATGTAAGGAGACCTTTGACAGATTCTCTTGGGTTTTCAAGGAACACCATCATGTCATCTGCATAGAGAGATAACTTGACTTCCTCTTTTCCTATTTGAATACCTCTGATTGCCTCCTCTTCTCTGATTGCTTTAGCCAGGACTTCCAATACTATGTTGAACAGGAGGGGAGAGAGTGGGCATCCTTGTCTAGTTCCAGTTTTCAGGGGAATTGGTTCCAATTTTTGTCCATTTAGGAGTATGCTGGCTGTGGGTTTCTCGTAGATGGCTTTTACTATTTTGAGGTATGTTCCCCGTATGCCTAGATGTTCAAGGGTTTTTATCAAGAAGGGGTGCTGGATTTTATCAAAAGCTTTTTCTGCATCTAGTGATATGATCATGTGGTTTTTGTTTTGACATCTGTTGATGTATTTAATTACATTTATGGTATTACGAATATTGAACCAGCCTTGCATGCCAGGAATGAAGCCTACTTGGTCATGATGGATGATTTTTGAGATGTATTGCTGAATCCGGTTTGCTAGGATCTTGTTGAGAATTTTAGCATCTATGTTCATCAAAGATATTG
>NW_007109101.1:0-1412 GCF_000164805.1 Carlito syrichta
TCTTCCAGTAGCAGCCAAAACCACAAAATAGTGAAAAAAAGTGAAGCAGACAATAGAATAGTACACGAAACAGTACACAATATTGCTGATAGACATTGCAGAGGACATAAGCAAATGAAAAGGAAACACTGGGTTCAGGAAATAAAAACCGTGATATTGGAAGGTGCTACTACTACACAAAGCATTACAAACAAAAGGAAATCTCTACCCAAACCCAAATGTCTTGTATTTCAGTAGAATTGCATGAGACCTGCAATAGCCCAAACTGTCTTCAAAATGGACATAGTTTAGGGTTTTACACTTTCTGCTTTCACCAAAGTCTAATAAACCAAACAGAGAGGCAATGGTATAAAACCCTAACTACTGATCCATGGAACAGAACGAACACTGAGGAATCAGTGGACACATTGATGGCCACATACATTCCGTGGGAATAGGGCAGTCTTTCCACACACAGTTCTCAGAAAACGGGATACTCTCATGCATAATCCAGCAGTTCCACTTCCGGCAAAAGCCGCAACACAGGAAAGAAAATACAAGGAAAGAAGAGTCTGTGAACTCACGGTTAAGGGTCCATGTCCAAGAGCGGCCTGACTGAGGTTCCCTCGACGTGGTAGGGCGGGCCCAGCTCCGTCGCCTGAGGGGGGCCCAGCTCCGCGGCCAGCGGGGGGCCCAGCTCCGCGGTCGTTCCAGTCGCAGCGAGCCACACTCTGGGGTCCCGCAGCGCGGAGTCCGAAGCACTCCGTGGGAGGCCGCGGCCCGGGAAGGCGGAACCGCGTTGCGCCTCGGTGCTCGCAGGCAGGATTTTGAGGAAGGATCGCGTCAACCCAGCAGGTCACGCGGCCGGGACGCGACGCGCCGTCCTCACGCCAGGGCGCTGCAGCCCCGCAATGGCGAGGGACCCGGAGCCCCGCCCCCACAAGAGAGAGATTGACAGCAGGTACCATTCATTGTGCAGAGTAGGTGTCTGATACATTTCAACAACTCCAACGTAACACTAACACATGAGAAAACGCAAACATGGTCAGAAAGGAAACATGCCAGAGATCTACACATACCGCTGCAGGGAAAAAGACACAAATCGGGACAATTCATTTTAAGCAGTAGTATACAGTTGCTATCTATACTCAATGAAACATATCGAATGAGTCAACTGGGATATATTTCAAAAATAAGTTAATTAAAAATCAGCAATAGGATATTTTATCTAAGCACATTTCCATAAAATAAGGGTATGTGTTTTTATTTGGGTGTGGAAAAAAGTGATTAAGGCTATAGAAACAAGAATTCCTTTCTAATGACTGGCCATGGATTCAGGGATCTGGTATAAACGTTTTCTTCTTCATTTGTAATTTGAAAGAAGTAGGGTACAATTCAGGGTGAAATATATTAATATTCATTTACAGGAACCC
>NW_007109102.1:0-757 GCF_000164805.1 Carlito syrichta
ACCATTCTCTTACCAGTAACTTTCATGAGCAAAAGTCTTTAATTTTAATGAAGTCTTGCTTGGCAATTATTTTCTTCATAGATTACAGTCTTGGTGTTGTTTTTACAAAGTCATTGCCATATACAAGGTCATCTAGATTTTCTTCTATGTTATCTTTTAGGAGTTTCATAATTTTTTCTTTTACATTTAACTAGATGGTCCATTTTGAGCTATTTTATGGGACAGCTATAAAACCTATGCCTAAATTTATTTAATTTCTGCAGATGGATGTCCAGTTTTCCAGCACAATTTTCTGCTCCTTTACACTATCTTTGCTCCTTTATCAAAGATCAGTCGATTACATTTATGCGCGTCTATTGTGTTCTGCTGATTTACATATCTATTCATTCACCAATATGACAGTTTTGATTACTACAGCTTTATAGTTAAATCTTGAAGTTTGATAGTGTTATTCCTTCAACTTTGTTCTTCTCCTTCAACACTGAATTGGTTGTTCTGTGTCATTCTCCTCTCCATATAAACTTTGGAGTCAGTGTGCTGATATCCATACAATAACTTGATGAGATTATTTGGGATTGTGTTGAAATTAAAGATCAAGTTGGGAAAGATTTATATCTTGATAAACTATTGATTTCCTGACTTAAGTTGCATTAATTTCTGCACTGATTTTTATTTTCTCCTTTAGAGTTATTTATTTATTTATTTATTTATTATTATTATTTTTTGAGTTGGAGTCCTACTCTGTCACCCAGACTGG
>NW_007109103.1:0-1205 GCF_000164805.1 Carlito syrichta
TCACCATCATGTCTCCATATTTGGATATAAGGCTTTGCAGAAGATATTAGGTTAAAATGAGGCCTTTAGAATGGACTTTAATCTGACTGGTGTCCTAATAAAAAGAGGACATCTGGACTCACAGAAAGATACCAGGGACATCCATGTGCAGAGGACACGTCATGTAAGGACATAACAAGAAGGCAGCTGGTTGGTCTGTAAGTCAAGGAGAGAGACCACAGAAGGAATCAACAATGCCAACACCTTGGTCTTGGGCTTTGAGCCTCCAGAACTGTTAGACAATGAATTTCTGTTGTTGAAGCCCCTCCTTTCTGCCCATGGTACTTGTCTGCAGCAATGCTAATAGATGGAGACAGACGGGCAGAAGTCTCTTGGACTCTTCTGAACTTGACTCTGCCATCAGCAGCATCTGAGAAAGACAAGGGAGACAGGAAAAGGAGACCCTTCTTCCCCAAACTTCCACAGGAATGTGTGTCTCCCCTAGAGCATTTTGGTTGACGTACCCATAGCTATTGTGGAAACTAAATTTTATCAGTGCAGGAGGTTAAACTCACCTAGCTCTGTCCACTAAGAAGCATCCTAGATCACATGAGAAGTCATGATTCACCTGCCAGTCACTCAGCTTATTCCTAAGAGAGTGGACCACAGGTCCCACAGATTCCCACTGGGGGAAAGAGAGCTTCAGAATGGAGCAAGTGGTAATGTGATTTCATCTGAGCATCCTGCTATCATCATGGGGACATTGAGGGTGGGCTCTGATGTGCAGAGGCATCGGAGTAGACATAAATAAATGCAGAGGACATAGAAGGGCAGCTTCTCGATCTGGGAATGCTGCCTAGGTTGTCCTCCTTGGTCATGAGTGGGTCACATGTTAAGGGCCAACTTCCCCATGAGAAGTGTGTTGGGGAGAAGAAAACACTCCATCCTCTTCCTCTTCCCTTCCCCACACACTGTTTCTACTTTTCACAAGCATGCATGCAAAGTTGACATAAAATGGTCAGGTCAAGTGGCCTGGAGTCCCTCTGTGTATCTTCTCACACTGCAAATGTGGGGATGAAACTTCTGGGCTGCAGCAAGGACAAAATGGTGTAGCAGCTCTGGAGATGGCTCTGGTGACATTTGAGTGAGGGATGAGGTCAGAAAAGAACAGATCAAGGGCCGCTGGGTCATGGGATATTTCTATGTGGCCTGGTGACAGGGTCAGT
>NW_007109104.1:0-1198 GCF_000164805.1 Carlito syrichta
CACTCCATTCTGGGCGACAGAGTGAGACTCTAACTCAAAAAAAAAAAAAAAGAAAAAAAGAAAAAGAAAGGGGGTAAGGATTAAACAACTATTCCTAGGATACCACGTTAACTACTTGGGTAAGAAATTCAACAGAAGCCTAAACTTCACCGAGTGACAAACTTGAAATTAAAAAGAAGCATATATATATATATCCACACAGCACCCATAAAACATGCGGGATCAAAGACAGAGGAACCAGAGATATATTCAACAGGAAACTAGCGAAGTGCAGGGCCATTCTTGATATTTTCCTAAAGTGCAAATGAAATGAGATAACATACGTATAAAAAGTATCAAAATTATCTAACTGGAAAATTTTCTCTAAAAATTATCTTAAAATCAATGACGGACATGGTGGTTCAACCAAAAAAAATTATCTTAAAATCAGAGATAAACAAAAATTGTATTTAATAACTTGATTTAATTTTTCTCTTACTTGAGGGGCTAGGCTCTTCATTGCTGAAAATCGTGTATGATTCAGTGTTAGATATTTGCTGTTTAAATTTGCATTACACTTCTTTCTTAGATAATATACTTTGATGTTCATAGGAGTGCTCTATTCGAGTTGTCGTCATTCTCACCTAGGAACCCAGGTTGCCCTGGTAGCCACTAGAGAATTGCAGGTTCCTTGGTGGGCAGGGAGGGAACGAGCGTGGCAAAACTAACAGTGGTCTTAGTCTCCACCGGAAAGCGACGTCGGTCACTGGCCAGAACAAGTCACCCGAGCATGTCTGACTGCCAGAGGGAAGGAGTGGTGGTGGGACACGAGGGGAGGATGCTCATTTAAATCTTAATGAACAGCAATACGGGATACCACAAAGGCCTCCGGTTCTTTCAGAATTCTTTCTCCTGTCTGTGAGACTAATCTTTCTACCAGGAAGTTCCACAGTGCCCCCAACTTTTGAACCTCTCTCTCCCCATGGCTCACCTTTTCCCTCGTGAGTTAGTCCCTTCCGATATTCAATCGGTTAATGTTCATTAGAACAGCCACCATGAAAACCCCATTTTCCATTACTGTGAGTTTATTTTTCAATCCTACCCTCCAGAATCCACAGATAAATCACTTTTCTCATGAAGGCTTTCTTGATGACTGCAGCCCATACCAAGTGCTTCGAATTCCTTTACTGTCACAGATACAAAGTCATCACAAAAGCTG
>NW_007109105.1:0-920 GCF_000164805.1 Carlito syrichta
CGTTTGCGCAAGGCTTGTCATAATTGCTATTAGTTATTTTCAGCTTTGCCAGTGAGATATGGTTATATGCCTTCATGGTTTAATTTACCTGATTTGAGTCATTTTATTGTCTAATCAATAAAGACATTTCATTTGACAGATATTGCACAATGGACAGTTAATCATTTAAGTTTGCAGAACTTTGTGCTTATATATAATTCTTAAATTTGGAATAATATGATCCGATCATACTTAGGAGAATGGTAAATATTCACTTTCTTTATGCCAAAATAGTTATGAGAGCAGAGAAAAAGTCTCAGGAGTCATCACCTGTTTGGGCTGGCATATTTAGTAACAGCAGCCAATGCAGTTAGGTCTGCAGAGAATGGTGAGGTTCTCTGCCCCTATTTCCTTCAAGGCTGCTCATAGGTCTCTGCTGAATCCACCCCAAGGATCTCCTTTTGCTAAGGGAACTGCTCCTCCCCACATACCCTGTTCAATTTCTTGTTCTGCAAGAGCTTTATGGGTATTGCACTCAGTTTACTCCTCAACAACCTCCTGCAAACAAAACTCTACCTCAGACTCTGTTTTCAGGAAACTCAACCTCAGGAAAAGCTATCTATACATTCTCTGTTACATTTCTAAATGCAGCAATCTACTGAGCCCTTCAAGATGCCTTTCAGATTAAATTACAAGTTCTCATTTAAGAATGGATAAGCTGGGGTTTGATCCAATCTTCTTTTCATAAAGTCCACTGGAATGAACGGACAGTATGCCATGATCTAATAGCTCATAGGAGGCAGAGTTTTCCATTTCAAGCAGTGTGATTCAAGCAATTATGCAGCAATTATTTAACTTTTAGCACAAATAATGGAATATACTCTACAAATTGTCACCTTTTCTAAGTGTGACAATTGTGTGCCAGAAAACTACCAAATACT
>NW_007109106.1:0-1047 GCF_000164805.1 Carlito syrichta
TGCACCCAGGGAATTCACCAGGTAATGCCTTCTTGCTCCACTGTGGGGTTCCCATCGCCCCCTGGGTGGCAGCGTAGAGCTGCACATGGGCAAAGCGTGTCCCATGAGAGAACTCTTAGTTCAAACAGAGGCGCTCTGCACAGCCGAAGTCCAAATGAGAAGAAAACCGCGAGACTCAGACTCATGTGTTGCAGCATGCACCAAGTGAGAATAACATAGATAGCCCCTAAAGAGCGCTGCACATTTTGAAAAGCTCCTTCCCCGGGAAGATGCACATGCACAACAAGCCTCACAGAGGCCGTCTACGCTTATTCAGCAAGGCCAACGCGAGAGTGACTTCATTTCCTAGCCTAGAGAAACGCCAAGGGGTAAAACGTTTCAGGGCTCAAACAGAAGGCAAGCACTGCTTTTCTACAAGTGAGTGTGTAGCACTCATTTCACTCAGTCTGACACCATTGACATGCTCATTCCTACATGTGAAGTATCGACATAACATGCTCGGCTATGCTCATTCAAGCCGTACCTTGAGAATCGTGTATTACACCGTACAGCACACAAGAATCAAACTACTGGAAAATACATCACAATGCAGTAAACATTTGACACAGCCTTCCCCAAGCTGATGCACACTCACAGCCAGCAAGCCAAGCCTGTCAGCTCTTCCTCGTAAATGCCAACGGAAGAGCAACGGCTTTGGATAGGAGACGGACAGGTCAAATCAAAAACACTTTAGAATTCAGTAGGTGAACAAATCATGCTTTCCCAAAGATGACAGAGAACCGGTCATGTCGCTCAGTGTGGCACCATGGAGTTGTGCACTTTGTATACAGGAAACGTTGCATACAGCTCTGCTAGGCCTTTGCATTCATGTAAGATAATACACGCTGAAAGACAGGGAGAATCATGCGTCACGCCAAAGCCCAATCCACTATAATACTTGTTGCCCCCCCATTCAGTGACGTGCCGTTTGTAGGAATGTCTCCCATGGAATACTGCTGTTTTCCTGAAAGCAAACAATGGCTCTCGGGCCTCGTTGGCAAATGAACC
>NW_007109107.1:0-653 GCF_000164805.1 Carlito syrichta
TCCTTTAAAATTACTTGTTGCAGCCTAGAAACCATCTCCCTAGTCTGTCATCTCTTTTCAGCTTATAACTAAAATTTCTGAGGTTGTTCATGGAGACTTCCCATTGCTAGGAAATACTGACACTTAGGATTGGTACTATAGTCATGATGGTTACTGGAACCAAGGGGAAGACTGTCCATGTCCAGTAAGTTATCTTTGGAGCAAATCTGTCAGGCTTGTGTCTCCTTTTTGCCCCAACACATTTGTCACTGGACAAAAATGTTCTCCAAAGGTAGGGCTTGAGTGTGAGGTGTCAGGATTCCTTCAAGTAGAAGTTTCCACTCAAGTGAAAATTTAAAATACAGTTAGTAAAACATGTAAGAAAAAACGAGGCCTTCTCAAATCCTTTGTGAAGCAGGTCAATGATAAATATATAAATAAGAGCCAAAAGGTTCATTTTGGGTAATATCTATGAGTGACATAATTATTTTCCCTAGAATAGTTTAAATCACATATTAAAAAGGACCCCCCACAACCAGAATTCATTTATAAAAAATTGTGGTTTGTTCTTACATGTTCAAAGTGCTCTCTGTTTGATGCAATATGCCTGTCAAGAACTTTTGCCACTGCTCAAATCAGTTTTTAAACTCATCAATTTTGATGCCTTTTTTTTT
>NW_007109108.1:0-1416 GCF_000164805.1 Carlito syrichta
CAAGAAACAAAATTTCCGGTATTTAGGTGAAGGTAAATATTAACTTAATTATAAGGATATTATATTTTAACCTCATTTTAGCATAATTGTATGTATTTCCAAAAAAGTAGCTTTTTTTACTTCTTTTATCGCAGTATATAAAGTTATATTAGGGTAAGCATTAATTTGTTTTTGATAAAAATTTGGTTTTCTACATGCAACCATGTTATTGTACATTATTCGTTTTTCATCATTTTCTGACAACACTCAAATATGTTTTCAAACTTGTGGATGAACATTTGTATACTTTTGAGTACTTAGCTATGCAGCTATGATGACATAAGTATTATAGTCCATGTGTTTTCATTACATGCAGGATGATTTCTATCAAATGTATTCCTGAGGTTGCAGTTTCTATACTGTAGGCTGGTAGTACATGAAAAGCTAACATCAAAGTGTTTTGCAAATGTAAGGTGTAACTTATACTTCTAACAGTATAAAGATACGCAATGCCTCTTTCTTCATGATTTTTCCAACATGATACATTTTTCATTTTTTAAGGGTTTTTTTTATTTTGGGGTTTGACTCTGTCGCACAGAGTAGATGGTCACAGACAGTGGAACCTCGAACTGCTGGGCTCAGCGACTCTTCCACTTCAGCCTTCCAAGTAGCTGGAACTACAGGCTCATGCCACCAAACCCGGCTAATTGTTTGGTTTATTGTTGAGCTCAGAAGAAAAAAACTGAAGGTGGATCACAGGGATCAGAGTTTGACATCAAAAGAAAGACTAAAGAATGCTAAGAGTGGAGGAAGTTATCAGAAATTTGTTATGCCTTCTTATGGCACTTTTTTTACCAAGTTGATGGGCGGGAGACAGACAGGACAGTTAGCTTCGTCTTGAGCAACAGCACCATCATGAGGAAATAGTTTCATGAAGAAGTCAGAAACATCTATGCATGCCCAGCTATTGAGGAAGCAAGGATTGAACAGAACTGGTAGAAGCTAGAGCCAGATGCAGAGATTTGGGGAAATTCTGGTGAATGAGGGACCAAGATTGAGCTAGCAGCTTCCAAGAGGTCTCAGCACAGGAAGTAGAGGGCCAGGATTTCAGTTTCCTCAGAGTTTGTGTAGTTCTAGAGCATACCATTTGCAGTCAAGAGCAGGCCTTGAGGCATTTATCATAGAAACAGGGTGTTTGGAGTTGTAGGCATCTTGTTTCTTTATGAGTTGGATTCTCTCTCTTGTCACTCAGGCTAGAGTGCAGTGAGGTGCTCATGGCCATCGCAGCCTCCAACTGGTGGACTCAGGCTATCCTTCTGCCTCAGACTTTCAAGTACCTGGAAGGTACTGTAGATGCACGCCACTATATCGGGCTCACAGGTTAACCGACAAATCAACCAACCCAAGTTGTGCCTGAAATAGATAAGACCCACGACT
>NW_007109109.1:0-807 GCF_000164805.1 Carlito syrichta
CCACAGAACTAACCCAAACTGTCAAAAACATAAAAAAGAAGCTTAAGAAGATAGAACAAAACATTCAAGAGATAAAGAATTACTTCCAGAGCCTGAACCTAAGAGTAATTGGCCTTCCTGAGACAGAGAGAGACAGAGACCACACTGTAACAAACATTTCATAAAATCATTCAAGAAAACTTGTCTCATCTCATCAGTTATGGAAACATTCAAACACAAGAGATTCAGAGAACCCCTGCAAGACAACAAATGAGAAATTCAACTCCTAGACACAGAATAATTCACCTAAAAAAGTAGGTAAAAAAGAAAAAAATCCTAAAGGCAGCAAGAGAAAAAGGTCAGATTACCTACAAGGGAAAACCAATTAAAATAGCAGCAGATTTATCTACAGAAACACTTCAGGCCAGGAGAGCTTGGAGCCCTATCTTCAAAGTTCTAAAAGATAAACAATTTCAACAGAGAATAACCTACCCAGCCAAGCTAAGCTTCATCAGTGAGGGAGAACTGAAATCATTACCAGATAGCTAATCCCTAAGAACTTATGCTGCCACCAGATCACCTCTACAAGAAACACTTAAGAAAGTATTGAACAAAGAAGATAAGGAAAAAAGAACAACATTCTTCCCAAGAGTACAAGGAAAAAGATTAAAAACACACATGAACCAACCCCCAAACCAAAGAAAGACAACAAACAAACAGGAACAAGAACAACAACTCTGTAAGAACCTAATGATAGGGATCAGCTATTACATTTCAATGATTAACCTGAATGAGATTGGATTAAATGCACCACTGAAAGACATAGAA
>NW_007109110.1:0-623 GCF_000164805.1 Carlito syrichta
TTAGCAACACATCATTTCTTCTTCTGAATTTCTGAAAAGAGAGTTTGGGTAGAGCAAAAAGACCCAAGAAATCAGCTAAAAGCAACAGTTTCGAAGTCCTTCAAGGATGGTGGTAAACTGTATTCAAGTTTTCTTATGCTGTTAAGAGGCCATGCCCAATTTTATCATTCTGACATTTTAGAAGATCCTGCAACCTCTATCATCATTACTTAGGTTAAAAACAGATTTACCCAATTTCCCTTGAAATGTCAGCCTTGGCAAACAACCGCATCTAAGAACCACTGTTTCAATACCTCATTCTCCCACTGAAATAAACACAATTCATAGAAAATATAAATATGGTACCCTCACAAAAAGGAAGGCCAGCAGTAAGTTAAAAATACAGCTGAAAGTTAGAGAGACCTGAGGTAAGGAGTTATCACCTCCTTCCAAGCCTTGGAAGAAACACACAGCTTAGCGACGCACCGGTTACTTATACTGAGGGCGCAAGTTGTAGGTCCTGCTAACCGGTAAATGATATCCAAATAACCTCTAGGCCTGCTAATTAACAACACCCAAGCCGGCTCGGTGGCTCAGCCTGTAATCCCGCGCCTTTGGGAGGCGGAGGTGAGTGGATTGCCTGA
>NW_007109111.1:0-1514 GCF_000164805.1 Carlito syrichta
CTTAATCTGTAACTATCAATTATATACTTAGAATATTCTCTATAGCATTGTATTCTCTTCCATTTTTTTATTTTTAATATGAGTAATAATTTAAAATTTGACCAAAACAGAATAGTTCAGGCTTTTGGGTATTCTCAGGTTTTAATGTATTGAAAAACAATTTTATTATTAATATTCTCTTATGATATTACCTTAGAAGCAATTTTGTAGGCTTAACTATTAATAAAATAGTGCCTGTGAAGCAAATGGGCTTTCATGCATTTTAACATAAAATTTGCATTCATTGAAACAACAACTCAATATTTTAATCAAAAGTCCTCAAATGTATAGATCGTTCCCATTTATGACTTCCAACATTTTTCCAAGACAACAAAAATTTATCCGTGTATATTTTTTCTGCTGTTCCAGAAAGTTAGCTTTCAATATATTAACCCTGATTTTTAACCTTACAAAATACAAACAACAAAAATACAGAAATATAAATCATTGCGAGTGGTGAAAGAAACTGCACTTCATGCTTAGGTGATTTCAGTTTACACAGCTCAAGGCACTGGTAATCTGACACAGGTCTCCTTTAACAATATGTAATGAGGCCTTCCCTAGAGATTCTCACTACAGTGCATTGCATTTAGCTGAATATGTGCACAAAAGACTCACTGGACGTAGATTTTATCACTCAGACTACTCAAATTATATGCAAACTACTGAAAAAGAAAAACATGCAGGCGTCAAGTTTTCTTTTTTTAAATCTTCCTTACCGATAGATAAAAGTCACAAAAGGCAAACACTTGAGGCTATCGTGCTCATTAAATTTTAAAATTCCATTTCTGCATTTTCTATTTGTGCAAATAAAATCTGAAATAAGCAAAGCACGTGGGTACATTTTCAAATTCATGCTCGTATTAATAAAGCAAAATTCAAATTACCCATACACATATTATGGTATCGTCTTCATTAATTTTGTGGTAGGCTGGTTGAATAATTTTACCATGACAGAGAACAGGTTCTAAGGAATCCAAAATGTCTATCTTCCTCTTGGAGAGTAGGGAAATTTGAATAAAGAATACACATGAACACACTTAGCATTTATTCAAGACTCCAGTCCTAGTCCCAGATATCCGATAACTTACTGTCTTTATAAACTGGGTAAGTCACAAGAACTCTGGTGACAAACATTCATCTATAAAAGGAATACGGTTGATTTAGGTCAAGATTTCTCAAACTATAGACTGTGGACACTTGAGGATGTATGATCATGTTCTTGGAAGCCTGAGAATGTTACAGGATATCTTGCTTAGAATACGATATAAATATGACTATATTCTTATAATTTTGTTGATAATTTTTACCACTGGTTCTTTTTTTTTTTTTTTTTTGAGTTGGAGTCTCACTCTGTCACCCAGACTGGAGTGCCACTGTAGACTTGACCTGCTAGTCTCCAGCGATCCTTCCGCCTCAGCCTTTCCAAGTAGCTGGGAACTAGAGGTGCACGCTACCACGCCCAGCTAATTTTT
>NW_007109112.1:0-994 GCF_000164805.1 Carlito syrichta
AGAGATGCCTAGGGGTAAAATAGACACATTGGGGACTTGATGTGGCACATGAAGGAACCTGCCGTGTTGAAGGATAACAGGTGGTGTCAACTTGAGTGTAGAATGAATGGTGGCACCTTTCATCACATTAGGAATGTGAGAAGAAGCCCTTAACTGACCCTTCATGGGGATGGTAAAGAGGGCACAGAGTGTTTGGTTTTGTGGGTATTGAGTGTGACCTGGGGGGAGAGGTGTGGCTGAATTTGCAGTCTCTCAGGGACTTGTCCATCTCTCGGTGTTCAGTTGTAGGTCCTCCTAGGGAACTTGTGGATGTTCTACCAGGAAGCCTCCTTGCATTTCTGTGCCTCCAGGTCTGTACCACAGGTTTTGAGGGATACTGTGTCCAGCCCTATCTGGGTACTCTTTGTATATTATGATGTGAAGTCATTCATGAATAGTTCCAGAATTGTTCCAAACACAAAGTGATGAGGCATAAAGAGGAGATGTAACTGGTGTTCCAGGAAGGAAAAACTTAAAATGGCTGGGGGGTTGGTGTTCTTGTGGCAAATATTGTTGTAGATTTCAGCCTCAGCTGTTTTCTTTATTACCTGTAGTCCCTTTCTAAGTCCAGAGAGAAAGGTGTGACCAAGCAGCAAAACATCTTTATGGCAGTTAATACTTTGGTAACTTTGAAGGTCACAGAAAGACAATAGATGCATCAAAATGAATTATCACTGTAAAGTTACCTTAGTCCTTCATTTCATTAGGAAGGAGTAGTCAAGCTGTGCCTAGAATGAACCATGTAATGTGCAGAGTACCTGTGTGGGGTGTTCACTGGTTTTTCACTTCCCAACCCACAGGTTGATGACTTCTGTCAGATGACATAGCTGAGGCTTTATGACTAAAAACAGGCTTTATGGTGTACATATGTGGGCATTCGTGTGTGTACATGTATGCTAACTTTTGCCAAGAGGCAGAGCTTACCTATTCTGGAGAGCACATCCTTGGTCTCCCC
>NW_007109113.1:0-1496 GCF_000164805.1 Carlito syrichta
CCCATATACACAATGGAATATTATGAACCCAGAAGAACAAAAAATATATGGATTTTGCAGCAACCTGGATGGATTTGGAGTCGAACATACTCAGCGATTTATCACAGAAACAAAGAACAGTGTTCCATATGTTCTCACTCATAAGAGGAACTTGAACAATTATAATGCTATAAGAAAGTGACTGGCCATAATGGGAAACTGTTGGTGGTGGGGTGGGTTGTCAGTTGAGGGGAGAGAGTGCTAGGGGAGAGAGTGCTAGGGGAGAGAGTGGCATGTCTCATTATCAGGGGTACCTGCATGATCAATGTTTGTATACCTAACACTGAATTGTATCTCACATCTTTACAATAATTTTTCTTTTTTTAAAAGGTTGCTAGCCAAGAGTTCCTTAAACACTGGTACTTCAAATCCTGAGTGAGGCTATTAAAAATATATTATCTTGGGCATGTAAATTTGTTAAGATCATCATTAAATTTTTAAAAATTAATGTTCTAATACTCTAAGTAACGGATTGGCAGTACTGGAATCTGACAGGGGAAAGGGTGCACACCTCATCAAAAAGGGTACCTGCATAATGAACATTTGTACACCTAACCCTGAATTGGACACCATATCTGTAATACAGAAATAAAAATATTTTAAAAAGTAAACACATACACACACTCACCTATTGATAATTATTTGAAAAATTTTACAATTCTCCAAAAATATAAAAAAAAATAATAAAATTAGGGCTAAGTTTTTGGTAACTTTAATCTTTTAAAAAGCTTAATCTTGATAATACTGAGGCCCATGTTGTAAACATTGTTTGCAGTATTTCATTGTGCATGCTATGTTTGAGCTTATGCCTATTTTAAAAAATATATTCTATGGCATAATGATTAAGTAAAGTGTTAGTGTTTAAAGTGTGATGCAATGTTTTCTAACCTGAGATACATTATGTATAATTTAGCAATTGCTGTAAATACTCAAATTAATTTGAGTATTTACAGCATAATAAAAAAGTATAATTTTTTATATTAATTTTTAAAATTCATTTTCAAATCTTTCCTTCTCATTTTATGTCATAAGATAATATATACAAATAAGAAAAAGGGGAAGAAGTTCATTATTATTCTTTATATTTTTAAGCTCAAAAACAAATTTATTGATCTCACCAAAAGGTTTTCATGGCTAAAAAAATAATTGCCAAAAACAAAACAAAACAAAAACTCAAAATAGCCTTAGAAAGTTCAGAATGCATAAATAATGGTGACTGTTATGTTACTTAGGGAATCGTTACTTTACTTACATACTTTGGCAAGATTTTTCTAAACATGACTGAAAAAGTTCTAACTCATAGACAATTTATTTGACCATGTTTTTAACCTAAAGTAAACTGTATATAACTATTTTGTTCTGATTTTTCTAATTGTCTTCCCCATATAAAGAGTCACTTCAGCATCTTCCCTGGTCTCCTGTGAACAAATATTAACGGTCTGAAACTGAAGCTGCTC
>NW_007109114.1:0-841 GCF_000164805.1 Carlito syrichta
CCTACAATGCAGTCTGGATGACAGAGTGAGACTCCTACTCCAAAGAAAAACTATGATACAGAAGCATGTAAATGATGCCTTCTGCACCGGACAGGACCCAGTGTCACTGCAGCTTCTGTTGGAATAGAACCGAGTAGGAATGATTAGCATGTTGATGCCCTTTTGTGGTGTTGCTCTCAGGACCAAGTAGGAATGACAAGCAGATTGATGCCCCTTTGTGGTGTTGTTTCAAGGACCGAAATGGAATGTAAATAAGATGGTGGCATTCCTTTGGGAGTCTAAGAAGTAATTCTGAAGCAGGGAGCCCAGGCAAACCTTCTCTACAGTTACAGCTATCGTATTACATTCTGGGACAGGGCAGGTATTTATTAAGTAGGCAGGGTGAACAGCAGATACGGTTTGGTGGAAAATGTCATGCATCGTGACTAGTCAAGGGTAGAACTGAAGACACACCCAAGGGTGTCTGGTAAGTGGACTTCTGAAAACTGATATAAACGACTGGACATGGGACTTCGCGGAACTCTTTGAAAACATAAAGCGTTTCTGGGTTTGAAGAGTTTGCATTATTTTCTAAATTTCCACTTTGATTTCTGAAAAATGGAGTCACTTTCCTCACAAGTGGATACAATATGTATGTTAGATGCCAGAATCTCCGTGGGACCACTAAAAATGTTATGTTGAGAATCCTGGTAGGGGACTTTAAAATGTTAGATCAGACCCACCGGTGTTGTGGTGCGCAATCCAGTGACTCTTGAAAGATGCAAAGAATTGTACAGAAGTTAGATAGCATGATATAGTTTTTTAGAAAGTAAATTAGAGAGAAGAGAGAGGAGATTCACCT
>NW_007109115.1:0-822 GCF_000164805.1 Carlito syrichta
ATTTTAAGAGCAATATCTCTTTGCTAAGAGACTATGAATGTAAACATTGGCTACACTCCAGAAACATGCAGAAGTGTTTTAATATTAACTGAAACTAGTTTTATCTATTCTTGTGATTATTTTTCCATTACGATGGAATAACTCTTGTCATTTTGTTACTTGAAATCTACAACGGTGCAATATTTTAAGATTTCAATGTATTGCCTCATCACTTTAGCAGCTGGCAAAGAGCGGGAGAGGGCTGTGTACAGAGCAAGCTTCCACAGAAGAGGACAAGAGAGGCACCCACCATCATATTGAAGGTGGGGCAGGAAAGTGCAGGACCCACAGATCCGATCTCTGTGACTGATGGATCAACTATTCAGGGCTTGACCATGGCCCAAAGGCAATATCCAGAGAGCACAAACTTCAGAGGGACCTGATGAGTGCTGAGTTCCAGGCGCCCCATCCCCTACCCTGATCCAGCTGTGAGACAAAGCGTGTGGCCAGAAGGGAGGAGGAAGAACTCCAAAGAGATCAGTGGTGAGTCTTGGGCTGACACAAACCCCCTCCTTCCCAGCAATCCTCTGAATGTCAGACCCACACAGCTGGACCACAACTGAGAGGGACAAACACAGGTGGAGCCTGGACATCAGTCACAATAGGAGAACTCCATTTCAGGATAGGTCTGACTGTGACACCCCAGTAAGAGTTCATACCTGGGGAAGAGACAGTCCTGTACCTCCCCACCAGAGATCTCCCTGACCATAGGAGAGTGGGAGGGGAGGCCTGCAGCCCCACCCACCTACACTGTCCCTCGTCCTTCCCTGCATTATTCCCTGA
>NW_007109116.1:0-1198 GCF_000164805.1 Carlito syrichta
CCTTCCAGTAGCTGGAACTACAGGTGCATGCTACCACACCCGACGAATTTTTTTGGATTTATTGTAGAGATGAGGTCTCCCTGCCCAGGTGGGTCTCGAACCCACGGGCTCAGGCAATCCACCCACCTCAGCCTCCCAAAGGCACGGGATTACAGGCTGAGCCACCGAACCCAGCTGGGGTTCCATTTCTATAAGTACAGTGTATATCCTGATAACAAGGAGCTGAGGAGAGCAAAGGAAGCACCCGGTAGACTGGGGATCACGGGAGGGAAGGCATCTCCAGACAAGACTGAGGGTGACTAGGAGAATGCAGAGGGACAGGCAGCCAGAACTCAGTCTGCTACACACATGCAAACAGTCAGTTGAGAAGCCTTGATCTGAAACTCAATGCTCTGAGGTCTGTGTTTTCAAAATGACTGCACCCTGGGCTCACTCAAATGAGGGAAAAGAGATATGGTTGGTCTCCTTCAGTCTCCAGAGTAGCATGGCCCACTAAAAAAAATAATAATAAAAGAAGGGGATTGTGGTAGGTATAGTATTTGTCCTGAAAATGTCCACATCCTAATCCTTGGAACTGTGTAACCTTATATGGAAAGGGGGACTTTGCCGATGAGATTAAGATGAAGGACACTGAGATGGGAATGGTAGTCTGTTACTCAAGTCGGCCAAACCCAATCACAAGTCATTAAAACCTTCCCCAGCTGTGGTCACCAAGCAGCTATGACTACAGAAGGCAGCAGAGAGGTGCCATGTCTCTGGCGTTGGAGATAGGGGAAGAGCCATGAACCAAGGAACGTAGGAAGTTTTTGGAAGCTAGAAAAGGTAAGAAAACAAGTGGTCCTCCAGCGAATCTTTCAGGAAACATTGTAGCTCTGCCAAACCTTGGTTTGAGCCCAGGAAGATGTTCATTGGACTCCAGACCTGTGTAATTGTAAGACATTACATTTGTGTTGTTTCAAGCCACTGAGCTTGTGGCAATTTAGCCCTACATGTGTGTGGGAAGCAAGTCAGAGAGGAAGGCCACATTGGACCCAGACAGCTGAACGAAGGATGTAAGGAACAGGAATAAAAACGTTTTAAGGAATGAGAGCAAGCCCAGTGAGAATATCTAATGCAAAAGGTTGATAGGGTAAATCTTTCTGGAGAAATCCTGCTCTCATTCTAAACCCCACCCTAAGATTGTGTTCTGGGAAGCCTG
>NW_007109117.1:0-738 GCF_000164805.1 Carlito syrichta
GCAATCTCAGAGTTTGAAGGCCCCAAAATCAGGAGCTCTAATGCCCAAGGGTGGAGAATTTAGATATACCAGCTCAAGGAGGCAACAATTGATCCTTTCTATGCCTGTTCTACTCTGGGATTCAAGGAACTGGATAATGGCCAGCCAAACCGGTGACAGCCGGTCTTCTCTTCTCAGTATACTGACTCAAATGCTAATCTCTTCCAGAGACATCCTCACAGACACACCCGGGAATGGTTTTACCAGCTAGCTGAACATTCCTCCATCCAGTCAAGTTGACACATGAAATTCACCATCACAATTCATCCCTTGTCAACTTGGCACCTATACACATCTTCTTGAACTAAGAGGAGGGACCCCCAAATACCTGGAATTTATTTATAAAATGTGCATGTTTATTTTTGCATGTTTAAAATGCAGTCACTTTTAAAGTACTCTGTTTGATGCAATACGCCTATCAAGATACTATTTCCTGTGTTCTAAACAGTTTTTGAACTTGTGAATTTTGATGACTTAGCGCTTCTACTGTTTTCTCTTTCACCTCATCATTAAGACATTTCCTTTTGAGGATTTTTTCATCTGGGGAAACAAAAAAAAGTCACTCGGAGCAAGATTGGGTGTATAGGGAGGGTGAGGCATGGGGGTCATGTCGTTTTCGGTTAAAAAAAAAATGCCAGGCTCGGAGGCTCAGACTGTAATTCCCAGCACTTTGGGAGGCTGAGGTGAGTGGATTGCCTG
>NW_007109118.1:0-799 GCF_000164805.1 Carlito syrichta
GCAGGCGAGACCTCATCTCTACAATAAATCAAAAAATCAGCTGGGCGTGGTAGCCCATGCCTGTAATTCCGGCTACTTGGAAGGCTGAGGTGGAAGGATCGCCGGAGCCCAGCAGGTCGAGGCTGCGGTGGCCGGGAGCTGCCACTGCACTCTAGTCTGGGCAACAGAGTGAGACTCCAACTCAAAAAAAAAAAAATCACCTGGAAGTTATTGAGCTAGTGGTCAACTCCCTTGGTATTCAGGAGAAGGGCACTTAGCTGGGAAGTCCACACTCTAATTTCCCTGAAAAGAAACAAAAAATTTACATAGCGTATGAGTGTGTGTCTGCTTGTGTGCTCACATTTTCAGTATGACTGTGGCTTTATCCTACCAGGTTTCCGTTTTCTCTCCCTGATTTTGCGTAAAATCCAGGTACTACTCTATGTATTGTAATAACAATAGGCAGCAGATGGTGGTAGCCTTTTTTAACTTCCTGAACCCTTCACATTCCTTGCCAGACAGTTTTCACCACTTACTTTCTCCGAACTTTGCAGAACGAGTCAGCTGTAAGATGACTTTGTATGGCTCTTCTTTCTCAGCTGCCAGTAATTTGTTCAACAATCAAAAGGAAGCCTAGTTATTTGCTGCTAGCATGAAAGTAGTTTCCCTGACTTGGATACAGGATTCATCACATTGATTTCAAATCTTCAAAGTTGCACTCCCAGAGCCCAAATCCTGACACTTGGATCTCTCAAACCTAGGAACACAGCCCAGGCAGTAGTTGGGCATTAGTGGGAGGAGGCGCCGGCAGGAACTTGTG
>NW_007109119.1:0-853 GCF_000164805.1 Carlito syrichta
CTGCTAAGAGGAGTATAAGTTAGAACTTACATTTTGGAAAACAGTTTGGTATTAGCTTTCCAAGTGCTAACATAGCCTACAATATAGAAACTGCAAACTTAGGAATACATTTAAGAGAAATCATCCTATATGAAATAAAAAACATGTACTATAATACTTATATCATTATAGTTTTATAGATCAGTACTAATAACAATACAAATGTTCATCCAGAAGTGTGAAAAACATTTGTGTCATCATATAATGATGTAAAATGAATAACTTACATTAACATGGTTGCATGTAAAAAACTTAATGTTTAGCACAACCAAATTCATGCTTACCCTAATATGACTTTATATAATGCCATTAAAGAGATAAAACAATACTACATTTTTTAGGATTACATACAATTATGATAAAAGGAAGGTTAAAAATAATATCCTGATAAAGTTAATAATTACGTTTATCCAAATGCAAGAAATTGTCTTTTTTTAGCCAGATACTAAGCACAAAAAGGACTATTTTATCATTATTTTAATATGCTTTCTATATTAAAAAAATTAAGGTTATATGATTGTAAAAGTAGAGATATAATTAAGGAACATATTCCTCGTTATTAGTGAATACAGAAAAGGCCAAAATCAATTGCTAATTTTAACTATAAGCTAAAATGTATTGTTGAATTCAATTTGCTAGCATCTTGCTAAATATTGTTATGCCTGTGTTCATAAGTGATATTGGTCTGTAGTTGTCTTTTTTTTTCCTTTCTGTGTCTTTGTCTTGTTTTGCTATCAGAGTAATTCTGGCCTCATATAGTGAATTTGAAATTATTCCCTACACTTCCATCTTTTTAAAGCGTTTTGAATAAAAC
>NW_007109120.1:0-1200 GCF_000164805.1 Carlito syrichta
CGCACACACAGTCTTTCTTAAGGAGGGTTATGTAACAGATCAAAAGACTGCTGCTGAACACATATTTGCAAAGTGACAGCAAGTCATGGTGCTGGAATCTGGCTTTAGCCTTTGGAAGAACTGTAGGCCTGAACGTGAAGTTGAAACCACCTGTTCAATGGCTGGTGGCCTGCTGAGTTTCCTGGGATGGAGTCTGGCAGGCAGAGGACTCTGCATACAGCAGTCACTCAATAAGGACCTTGCAGAAGAACAGTCAGTTCTGAGTGTCAGTGAGGCCAGCAGCCTCCCTCACGACTGCCTGGGCAGGTCTTGGTGAGGATGGTCAGGGCCTGACCTGGTCACTGCCACTGCCAGAGGCCCAGAGGAGGAGGGTGCCTCAGGCTAAGCAAGCCTATGGAGGTAAGATTATGGCAGGCAAGTAAAGAGTTAAATAAGGATGGGCGCTGTGTTCATGCCTATAATCCCAGCACTCTGGGAGGCAGAGGTGAGAAGATTGCCTGAGCCCACAGGTTCAAGACCAGCTTAGGCAACTTGGCAAGACCTCATTTCTCTTAAATAAATAAATAAAAATAAAATAAAATATCTAAGAAAAATTAAAAATTATTAAATAAAATGACCAGAATCTTTGAAAAACTTAGAGGAGATGCTGATTTAAGAGGTAGGCAGTAAAATCATGTACCATCTTCACTAAGTGGCAGAAAGGAAGGGACTTCCAGCCCCTGG
Source organism: Carlito syrichta (assembly GCF_000164805.1). NCBI lineage: Eukaryota > Metazoa > Chordata > Mammalia > Primates > Tarsiidae > Carlito > Carlito syrichta. The sequence goes on from NW_007109120.1 coordinate 724, forward strand.
AGCTCACGGTGCCAAAAGACCCTTGTGTGGGATCGACCAGAGCCCAGAAGGCCTCACTCAGACTGTCTTATGTCAGACACAAAAACTAAGGAGCTGCAGGGTGTTCCCTCTTTGCCCTCTCCTCAAGAAGCCCCAGACCCCAAACTCCAACACAAGAGCCAGGCAGCATAGAAGGATGTCTCAGCTTAGGGCCCTAAAGGGTCTGAAGCATGGATGAGGAGGGACTGGTACCATGTCATGCAGCTGCTGCAGCAAATCGCCACCAACTTGGGGCTTAGCACAAGAGTCTGTTCTCTCACAGTTTTGGGGGCCAGAAGTCTGGAATCCTGCAGTGGGCAGGGCCACAATCCCTCCAAAGACTCCAGGGAGGAACCTTCCTGGCTCTGCCAGGCTCTGGTGACCCTAGGTTCCCTGGGCTTGTGGCTGCATCAATATAATATCTGTCTTCTCCTCACATGGCCTTCACGTGTGTGTGTG
>NW_007109121.1:0-781 GCF_000164805.1 Carlito syrichta
CCATAATGTTCAATGAATCATTCATATTATACTCTTTGTTCTATACCCTGATTAATACAAAAAACTTTTCTAAGTTAACTCTAGGTTCAATCCAAGTTCACTGACTCCCAATATTTTTAACAATTAATATTATCAACTTAACACTATACTATAATCTATAAGTTTAGTTAAATGACTTAACTGTCAGTTATACTATTAACCTATTATGATTTAGCGTAATGCCTTATAACTCAGTTAAAACTTATTCTTAAACTACAAAACTTTACTATAATTCATATGTTTCATATGTCTAAACTTTAATTTTTATATGATTTAGTGATTGGACTTTAATACTATGCTATATCTTATTAAGCTAATACCTCATCATTAATTCTTTTATAAATCGTATAGTGATTATTATATTTGAATAATGTAGCAAAAGGAAACAAAACAGCAAGCATAGATTTACGCAACTATGAGTGTATATGTATATATTTTATCCTAACAAGTCTACTCTAAAAATCAAATAGTAGCTGTCACACTCTTGAACAAGGAAATGCAGGGCTGCCAAGATGGCAGCCATGGGCTGAAGCAGACAGTTTCAGTAATTAACGAAACAAAAGTAAACGTTCTGCCTGGCTAGGGGCAGGGCGACAAAACTATCATGGTAATTTAGTTTCTAATCTTAGCCCTAGGGGAAACAGCTTTCGGGAACAAGAGCTGACTACCCAGTCTACCAGGAAATAGAAGTTAAAAAATATCTAGAAAGAAGTAAACCTTAGAAAGACAGAGAGAAATAATT
>NW_007109122.1:0-331 GCF_000164805.1 Carlito syrichta
TCGGCATCCTTGTCTAGTTCCAGTTTTCAGGGGAATTGGTTCCAATTTTTGTCCATTTAGGAGTATGCTGGCTGTGGGTTTCTCATAGATGGCTTTTATTATTTTGAGGTATGTTCCCCGTATGCCTAGATGTTCAAGGGTTTTTATCAAGAAGGGGTGCTGGATTTTATCAAAAGCTTTTTCTGCATCTAATGATATGATCATGTGGTTTTTGTTTTGACATCTGTTGATGTATTTAATTACATTTATGGTTTTACGAATGTTATACCAGCCTTGCATGCCAGGAATGAAGCCTACTTGGTCATGATGGATGATTTTTGAGGTGTATTGC
>NW_007109123.1:0-317 GCF_000164805.1 Carlito syrichta
GGAGGGGGCAACTGTGGTTCATTCTCTTCCCAGGGCCAAGAACTGGACCTGTGCTCCAGGCCTCTGGTCTTCAAACCAGTTCTAAAAGAGTCCAGCAGAGTGTGGTGGCCCTAACTCATCTCCCTTCTTTCTCCTTGGTCCTTTACTCCAAAACTGGCATCTAGTGCACAAGAAAGCAACGTGGTGGGCAGGTACACATCATACCACCAAGCACCTCCTTGGATGGGGGGATGGGTGGAGAAACTGTGGCTCGGCCCCGTCTGGAATTTACTTCCCACAGCTCTGCCACTGTTTTGTTCCCTCCCATCGAGGGTTTG
>NW_007109124.1:0-710 GCF_000164805.1 Carlito syrichta
GGTAAATGTAAAAGTAAATGGAAATTTATATAGGTGTATTATTTTTTCCCAATTTTGTGAAAAGAAAAAAAAAACTCCAGACTAGTATCTGTTTCCACATGTCTGGCACATTTTGATTCATTGCTCTCATGATAAAAATGGTGGTCCTCCAAGACAACACTTGTCCATCCCCCTTACTCAAGACTGACTGAACTGTCAGTTGGATGGGAAAAAATGAACTCTGCTGGAATGTTTGAAAGAAAATGTGTTCAAAAGAAAGTTTGTGATTTAAAGTTGAAAGCAAGAATTTGAAACAATTTAAAGGAGCTCACAGCTGTCATTCCAGTGTCTCAGAGCCTGAGGTGGAAGGACTACTTGAGGTCAGGAGTTTGAGACCAGCTTGGGCAGCATAGTGAGTCCTTGTCTCTAAAAATTTTTTTTTAATTTTTTGAAGAAATTATTTAAAAGAATATGTGGATTCCAGAATAATCTCAATTTTTAAGTAGCATATACTCAGAAAGGTCCTCCCGATGCCCTGTCTAAAGTAGCTCCTCACCCCCAGAGTTTTCTTCTGTCTTACATCCTCTTATCCATTGACATGTCTGCAGGTGTCTTGTTTATTATTTAGTGTCTTTTTCTCCAACATGATACAGGGCCTTGTGAGAGCAGGGCCTGGGGTCTGACTTGTTCACTCCTGCAAGCCCAGTGCCTATAACCATGCCTGTCATTAA
>NW_007109125.1:0-938 GCF_000164805.1 Carlito syrichta
CGTCTAACTTTCATGAATTCCAAACCTGGAAATTCCAATATTAAAAATACTTAAGGATCAGCTGTTCAGCTATTTGCATACACGTAATACTTTATTCTTCAGAATGATTCCACCCAATTTCAAAATAATTAGTGATAGGGTATGTCACTGCATTTTTCTATGGTCATGGCTCTTTGTTATTACATTATTTAAGGTTTGGCAGGTGGCCATAGTTGTGTAAAGTTGCATGTCCCCTATTGGTTGTGCATCAGAGGAGGCTGACTGAGTGCCCTTTCAACAATATACTGGGATCCCACCAAACCCAGCCTCAGCAGGGTTCTGAGAGTCCAGCTGGGCAGAGTAGTTGGAGTGTGTGTGCGAGTGTGTGAATGTGAGTTTACAGTACAGAGCAGTTGAGTTGTCACGTGGGCTCGAGCACAAGTTACAAGTGCCTCCATGTCTGCACTCTTCAGCCAAGGCAGGACAGAGGGAAAAAGCAGGCTCCGCCTGCAGTGGGTGGACAGGATCCCATGCATTTTGGGGAGGAGGCAGAATTGGAGGGTGATGTGAAATGTCTCTTGACGGTTTAGGGCGTGGCCGGGGCAAGGGTCAGCGGGGAGTTTGCGCGCCCGATTTTACACGCGGTCGTCCACTTTCCGTTATATTAAAATGTATTGTGAGGGGGGCCGTGCTCAGCATCTCCTGAGCTGTCTGAGTGGTGGCCAGGGATCCCATTCTGCTGCTGCCCCCACCAGCTCCACTCCACTGCCCAGTTGTTTCCTCCAACCCAATGGCGACATCACCCGTGCCCTCCCCCCACCTCCGAAAAGGGAGTGCGGACACAGAGTCATTGGGTCATTGGGCCCGAGTGCAACACAGAGCAACCCCTGGAATTTCGCCAGGTCGTCATCAGAAGCATCAATGAGATGCAAAGTGAAAGGCAAGATGAAGAACGATCA
>NW_007109126.1:0-1138 GCF_000164805.1 Carlito syrichta
CCATGATGGTCTTGTGATGCATAGTTTGTAAAGTGTGATATGCATGGAATTTGTACGCCCCCAGCAAGTGATTATCACACTGCTGGAGGGTATAGAAAATGGTATATAAGTTGGAAAGAGTCCGAATAAAATTTGGCTTCAGTCCTGATCAGACTGTTCCCAGAAGAACTGCCTTCAAGTGGTCTCTTCTCGCCGTCCAGATTCTCCGGTGCGGGTCCTAACCCACCCTCGGTCGGAGCGGGTCTCCGACACCTATATCTATCCTTTTTTATGGCTGCATAATATTCCATTTTTTGTATATACCACATTTACATTGTCCATTCCAGCTTTGCTGGGCAACATGGTTGGTACCATGTAATTTGCAATTGTGATTAGAGCTGCAACAAACATACTTGTGCAGGTATCTTTTTGGTAAAATGATTTGAGTTCCTCCAGGTATATACTTTACAGGGGAATTACTGGGTCACATGGTAGGTCAATTTCTTGTCCCTTTAGAAACCTCCATAGTGTTTTCCACAGACGTTGCTCTAGTTTTCAGTCCACATGCAGTGTAGAAGCATATTTATTTTCCAAATTCTCACCAGCATCTTTTATTGTTTGTTTTATTAATAATGGCATTTCTTACAGAGAGTATGTGGTATTTCAATGTGGTTTTCATTTGCATTCCTTTGATGATGAGTGAGACTGAGCACATTTTCATGTGTCTGCTGTTTACCTGTATTCCTTATTATGAAAAGGGTCCAATCATGTAATTTGACCACATTTTAAAGTGACTGTTTTTTTCCGAGTTTTTGAATTTCTTGTAGATTCTAGATGTTATGCCTTTGGCAGATATAGGGTTTGAGAATAGTTTTCCCAATCTTTGGGCAGTCTACCTGCTGTGTTGATGGTTTCTTTTGTTTTGCAATAGTGTATCAATTTGATGTGATGCCACTTATCTAACTTACTTCTGAAGGTATGGGCATTTAGGTTTCTGAAGAGGAATTAGTTCCTGGTTCCAGTTTCCATAAAGTGCCTCCTGGAGTTTTCTAAGATAATAATTTGGTCTTTTACGTTTAGGTCTTTGATCCATTTAAAGTTAATGTTTATGGTGATAGTTAGGGGTCCAGTTTCAATCTTGTGCATGAGGTCAGACTAT
>NW_007109127.1:0-805 GCF_000164805.1 Carlito syrichta
TATTTTTTACTTCTATTTCCTGGTATACTGGGTAGACAGCTCTTGTTCCCGAAAGCTGTTTCCCCTAGGGCTAAGATTAGAAACTAAATTACCATAATAGTTTTGTCGCCCTGCCCCTAGCCAGGCAGAACGTTTTCTTTTGTTTCATTAATTACCAAAACTCTGTCTGCTTCAGCCCATGACCTCCATCATGGCGGCCATGCATTTCCTTGTTCAAGAGTGTGACAGCTACTATTTGATTTTTAGAGTAGACTTGTTAGGATAAAATATATACATATACACTCATAGTTGTGTAAATTTATGCTTGCTGTTTGGTTTCCTTTTGCTACATTATTCAAATATAATAGTTACTATAAGATTTATAAAAGAATTAATGATGAGGTATTAGCTTAATAGGATATAGCATAGTATTAAAGGTCAATCATTAGATTATATAAAAATTAAAGTTTAGACAGATGAAACTCATGAATTATAGTAAAGTTTGGTAGTTTAAGAATAAGTTTTAACTGAATTATAAGGCATTACATTAAATCATAATAGGTTAATAGTATAACTAACAGCTAAGTCATTTAAGTAAACTTATAGATTATAGTATAAAGTTGATAATATTAATCGTTAAAAAATATTAGGAGTCAGTGAACTTGGATTGAACCTAGAGTTAACTTAGAAAGTTTTTGTATTAATCAGGGTTTAGAACAAAGAGTATAATATGAATGATTCATTGAACATTATGGAAAACACTTTGAACGATCTGTATTGAAATTGTGCACCTGTGACCTTAATGTGGGTTTTGTGAAGCACGGCA
>NW_007109128.1:0-1005 GCF_000164805.1 Carlito syrichta
TGCAAAAAGTCTCAACAAGACTCTGGCAAATCACATCCGACAACACATTTCAAGAATCACCCATCATGACCAGACAGGATTCTCCCGAGACTGAGACTGGGTTAACATGCACAAATCAATAAATGTAATTCAACACACAAATAACTGCAAAAGCAATACTTGATTATCTCAGACAGAAATATAAAACATATTTGATAGAATCTTACATCCCTTTTTGAAAAAAGAAAATCCCTCAAACCCCTGGGAATTGAGGAAACATTCCTAATGAGTCATTTATGAAAAACTCGCAGCCAACATCACACACACATATATATATACCACAGACTACTACTTTGCCATAAAAAAAGAATAAGACCAGGCTTGGTGGCTCAGTCTGTCATCCTAGTGCTTTGGGAGGCAGAGGTGAGTGGATTGCCTGAGGCTGCAGGTTTGAGACCCACCTGGGCAACTTGGTGAGACCTCATCTCTACAATAAATCAAAAACTAGCCAGGCATGGTAGCATGTGCCTGTAGTTCCAACTACTTGGAAGGCTAAGGCAGAGGGATCTCCTGAGCCCAGCAGGTCGAGGCTACAGTGGCCACTGCACTCCCGTCTGGGTGTCAGAGTGAGAATCCAACTCAAAAAAAAAAAAAAAAAGAATAAAATTTTGCCTTTTCAGCAACTTAGATGGAAGTGAACACCGTTGAGTGCAATTACTAAAAAATGGAAAATCTATGATGAATTTTCTTACTTATAGTAGGAATTAAATATTGTATATACATGAACATAAAGAATAGAATGATAACAATGGAGATCTGGAAAGATAAAGTAGAGGGAGGTGACTTGAGAAATTGCCTAATGAGTACAATGTACATTTCTTGGGCAATGTTTACACTAAAAGCCCAGACTTTACCACTATACAATATATATGTAAATATTTTAACCTGTACTACATCAATTTATAACCGTAAAACAAAAATGTATTAAAAATAAATGAACAAAATTTTTTATATGTTTTCCTCAAG
>NW_007109129.1:0-537 GCF_000164805.1 Carlito syrichta
ATGTTTTTTGCTGAGTGAATAATTTCCCCCGAATTATGAACACACGTTCTGCTATTATTTATTTATTTATTTTAGTTGGAGTCTCACTCTTTCGCCCAGACTGGAGTGCAGTGGCTGCTTCCAGCCACCACAGCCTCGACCTGCTGGGATCCGGCGATCCTTCCGCCTCAACCTTCCAAGTAACCAGAATTACAGGCGCACGCTACCACACCCGGCTAATTTTTTTTATTTATTTTAGAAATGATGTCTTGCCTGCCCAGGCAGGTCTTGAACCCGTGGGCTCAGCAATCCACTCACCTCAGCCTCCCAAAGACACGGGATTACAGGTTAAGCCACCAAGCCCGGCTTCTACTCTTATTGATGGTGTGCTTCGCTGTACCCCTCCCTGTGTCATGTTTGACCCAGATTACAGCAGCTTGGCTGTGCCTCTCTAGAGACACTTTGGGATTTCTCAGTGCATGCACTCTTGATACTTTTGTGGGTAGATTGCGATGCTGCCTAGTTACTCTGGTGCATATTCTGTGACATATAGCTGTA
>NW_007109130.1:0-966 GCF_000164805.1 Carlito syrichta
ACACTTTGAACAATCTGTATTGAAATTGTGCACCTGTGATTTTAATGTAAGTTTTGTGAAGTACGTCATGCATCATGGAATTGTAATTGTTTGCTTGGAACTTGCAAGTCTCGTGATGGTCTTGTGATGCATAGTTTGTAAAGCGTGATATGCATGGAATTTGTATGCCCCCAGCAAGTGATTATCCACTGTTGGAGGGTATAGAAATGGTATATAAGTTGGAAGTAGTCCGAATAAAATTTGGACTCAGTCCTGATCAGACTGATCCCAGAAGAACTGCCTCCGATTGGTCTCTTCTCTCCATCATGACTCTCCGGTGCGGGTCCTAACCCTACCTTGGTCGGTGCTGGTCACTGACACAGGTCCTATTGCCATTTGTGACATCAGCCTTGGACCTTGGCATCATAATGGGAGGGACCTTGACTACTGAGCAATCCTTAGATTTCAAGGACTTGAGTACATTCTCTGCCAAATGCGGTAGACATGGTGGTTTCATTCCCAAGAAGTGAAGGAAACAAGGTATTCACACCTATCCAAAATGTCTCCAGGGATAAGTGGCCGTTCAAGAATCCACCGAATGAGGGACAATTATTTTATTGTTTTTAGCGGGATATATTGAGAGGACAGAAAAGCTCCCACAGTGGGAGGGGTTTGCCCCTGAGGTAGTCTGATATTACTATGGTCACAGTGTCCTGTTGTAGCTTGATTATAGCCCAACCAAAAAATATTTTAGCACTTTCTTTAGATTGGAAATCTTTGGATGTTTTTAGTATTATTGAACAGCCTTCGAGCAGTATTTCTCTCAGGATTTAAACATAGCTTTAGCTAAGTTCAAAGATAATTTTCCAGATTTTCAATTATCTAAACATTTATACAAATGAGGATCCCAAATACATACTTCTTTTTAAATCTCCATGTTATTTAGTTTTATAAATATTGGGTCCAAAATTGTCTTTAATTGCTTGG
>NW_007109131.1:0-782 GCF_000164805.1 Carlito syrichta
TGGGTATTGCATTGAATCTGTAGATTACCCTTAGTAGGATGGACATTTTAACAATGTTGATTCTTCCTGTTCATGATATGAAATAGTTTTCCATATGTTTGTGTCTTCTTGGATTTCTTTGAGCAGTGTTTTGCAGTTCTCATTGTAAAGGTCTTTCACTTCTCTAGTTTGGAAGATGCTGAGGTATTTCATTCTTCTGTGGCTATTGTAAAAGGGATTGTGCTTTTTATTTGTGTCTCTACCTGCTTATTGTTGATGTATAGGAATGCACGTTTATTTTGTACCCTGAGACTTTTCCAAAGTACTTAAACAGTACAAGCAGGTTTTTGACAGATTATCTTGGATTTTCAAGGTATAGGATTATATCATCAGCAAAGAGGGATATCTTGACTTCCTCTTTGCCTATATGGATACCCCTAATTTCCTTCTCTTGTCTAATTGCCCAAGCTAGGACTCAGGATATATTTTATAACTAATTCTTTCTGACACATATATTAGAATGTGGTGTCATTTCAAACTTGTTTGTGGGAGTAACATTAAATAATTTTCCTGACTCAGATTGAATGATGAGTAATATTTGCTTTGAAAGAAATTTAATCTTCCTGTATTTTATTTTCTTCACTGTTTCTATTCTTTGGGCATGCATTTTTGCTTTGTTTTAGAGCTGATTTTAAAATTAGCTATTAACAATTATATAGTTTATATATGAATGTCATATAAATTATAAAGCATATAGAAAATTCATAATGTAATTTGTGCTTCTAAATACAAAAGCATAAAAA
>NW_007109132.1:0-721 GCF_000164805.1 Carlito syrichta
AATCTCAAAAACACTTCAAGAATACTTATATAAATATCTAGGCAGTGGATGGAAAGATGATTTTAGTTTTTGAATAAAAATTGTGAAGCAGACAAGATATTGGTGTTATTTTTAAGAGTAATTAAATTTATTTGCTTTAATAGAGATTTGCCTACTAAACAAATACCAAGTAAAAGAGTCTCTTACTTTCTTATAGTCTCCAGAAAAATAGATCAGAAAATATATTTTCTGATCTGTTGTTTCTAAAATATTTTAGTTTTCATTTAAAATTATGCCTGCTGAGTATGTATAATGATAAATGCTTATATATAATGTATATAATATTGTGTGCGTTTTTTTATTTTAAATATTTGGGGTAAAATTCCAGGTTAGGCATGCAAATGTTCATTATGGAGGTACACATGTTGATGAGGTATGCCCCCCCGGCAGAATACCCTTATTGCTAATTCCTTTCTTATAGTATTATAATAACTGTTCAAGGTCTGCTTATGAGTAACAACATGTGATTACTATATATAACTTTTACTGACAATAGAAGTGAATACACACAATAAAACTTATGTCTTAACTTTCTATTAAAGGCCTACTAAAAACTTTACTTTTTTCAGTGCTTACAGAAATTCAGTGTCCTTAAACCAAGGTATATGGCATGTATTTCAAAATACAAAGGAAAATATTTTTGCTGTCTAGGGCTTTGATATTTACATATGTCCATTCATTT
>NW_007109133.1:0-799 GCF_000164805.1 Carlito syrichta
ATATGAGCCCAGAACTACTCTCTTAGCAAAACAAGACAGACACACGCGAAGAAAACACAAAGAAAACCACAGACAAATATCACTGATGAACACAGGCATGACAAAGTCTTAGCAAAAACCAAGTTAAATTGAACACTACATTTTTGCGTATTGTTAGAAATAGCAACAGAAGTGATTTTGGCCTTTTCTATATTCATTAGTAAAGGGGTGTAAGTTTCTTAATTATATTTTCTAATTTGCAATCATTTAACCTTAAGTTTTTAATGGAGGAAGCATACTAAAATCATAATAAACTTGTTCTTTTTATGCTTACTATCTGGCTAAAGAAACGAAATTTCTGGCATTTAGGTGAAGCTAAATATTAACTTAATTATCAGGGTATTATATTTTAAACTCATTTTAGCATATTTGTATGTATTTCCAAAAAAGTAGCTTGTTTTACTTCTTTTATCGCAGTACATGAGGTCATATCATGGTAAGCATGAATTTGGTTTTGATAAAAATTTGGTTTTCTACATGCAATCATGTTAATGTACATTATTCATTTTTCGTCATTTTCTGATAAACCTCAAATATATTTTTCAAACTTGTGGATGAACATTTCTATGGTTGTAAGACGTAGCTATGAAACTGTGATGACATAACTATTATAGTCCATGTCTTTTCATTACATAGGGGATGACTTCTCTCAAATGTATTCCTAAGATTGCAGTTTCTATACTGTAGGCTAACCCCAAAGTGTTTCACAATTGTAAAGTCTAACACACACTTCTAACAGTATAAACATACGTAATGCCTG
>NW_007109134.1:0-822 GCF_000164805.1 Carlito syrichta
GGATTCTATAGGTACCTTTCAGTAAACAGTACTGAAATTGCTGGATTGAATGGCATTTCTATTTTTCATTCTTGAGAAATCTCCATACTGTTTTCCACAGAGGTTGAAGTGACCTATATTACCAGCAGTGTATAAACATTCCCTTGTCCCTGAATTCTCACCAAAGTCCATTATTTATTACTTTTTAATTTTAACCATTCTGAAAGGTGTAAGATGATATCTTATCATGGTTCTAATTTGAATTTCTCTGATAATTAGTAGTATGAGTAAATAAAACATGTTTCTTAACAATTTGTGTGTTTTCTTTCAAAAAGATATCTGTTTATGTTTTAGCCCACTTTTTAATAGGGTATTTTTTTCTTTTCAGTTGTTTGAGTCCTTGCAGATTCTAGATATTAGTACTTTGTCAGATGCATAATTTACAAATATTCTCCAAAGGTGGGGAACCCAAATACAGTCTGGGAAGCCACACTGAGTTGAAGTAAAAATCAGAGTTTTCAGAAGACGAGATAGTTTCATATTGTACAGCAGAGTTTTATTTAAAAAAAGAAAAATTATACAAAAACTCCCAAACACACAAAAATCCATAAATCTGCATAGGTGTCTCCTCTAGGCTAGTCTAGATGTTTGGCCCCTCTTGTGTAAAGTAAAAGTACAAAAATTATGAAGAATAAAGCAGAAGTTGTAAGAATAAGAACTCCCATCACTCACAGAGGGTTAGAAAAAATTTTAAGACAGTTTTGAACTTTCAAAGCAAAAAAAAAAAAAAAAAGAGAGATCCCTTGTGATCATCCAGGACATTCAATGGAGAAGTCTGAGGGA
>NW_007109135.1:0-1115 GCF_000164805.1 Carlito syrichta
CATGTCAGCTAAGACTTAGGCACCTTCATCTTTAACCCTCATACCTGACATAGGACCAAACACATAGCAGGACACTTCCAAAATCTAATTGTATTATATAGAGGAGAAAAAAATGTTGACTAAATGTTACTCGGAAAGTGAAGTCATATCTAAGAACTTGATGAACTCAAACATTTTTAAGTGGACTCCCAGGCATCTAGCCAACTGGCCAACCTGCCCAATTAGATGTTTAGGGAACATCTATGAAAAGAAAATAAAGTCATTCAAAAGACAAATTAAAACAAACTAACAAACTTGTGGAACAATATTCAATGTCACTAGGGACCAAAAAATGCAAATGAAATGTAACTTTTTTTTTAATGCAGGATTTATTGAGAGAACAGGATTTATGGGGAGGGGATCCAAGGGGGTTGCCCAAAATGCTTCTTTTGATGATAATACTGCTCCTAGGCTAGGGTAATATAAACATTTCAATATTTATTTATCTATGTATCATAAATTGGCTAAGCTTTTTTTTTTTTTTTTTTTCATTAATCAGTAGTTTTTATTATGGTTTTGTGGGGTACAATTAAGGGTAGGTGTACAATGACGTTTCATTCAGGCACCCTGTAGATAAAAAGTGTTTTCCCATCCCCCGACAGATATTTGCTACTGTTAATCCCATCCCCCTCCCCCCCATAGTTTCCCAGTACCATCCGTCATTTTCTCATAGTATTGCATTGGATGTTCAAGGTCCATTATATGAGTGAAAACATGTGATATTCGGATTTTTGTTTTTGTGAGAGGTCACTCAGTATTATAGACTCTAGTTCCATCCAGGTTGCAGCGAAATTCATGATTTTGTTCTTTTTTATGGCTGCGTAGTATTCCATCGTGTATATGTACCACATTTTTTAAATCCAGTCCTCTTTTGATGGGCAGCATGGTTGTTTCCAGGTTCTTGCTATTGTGAACAATGCTGCGATAAACATACGTGTGCAGGTATCTTTTTTATAGAGTGATTTGTGTTCTTCAGGGTATATTCCCAGTAGGGGGATTGCAGGGTCATATGGAATGTCAATTTTTAGAGCTTTTAGGATCGCCACACTGCTTTCCACAGAGGTTGCACTAGTTTA
>NW_007109136.1:0-894 GCF_000164805.1 Carlito syrichta
CCATTAACCTAGCATTACAATAAGTATTAAAGCCTGACTATTTGATTGAAGAGAAAAAAACAGATAATAAAAATGAAGGCAGGAATATCAAATAGGTTTGAATAAGTCAACTTTTATCTTAATGTTTAAATTATGAGAGGCCTGAAATACAGGAAAGTAAAGGGCAGCCAGTTTTGATATTTTAAGGAAAAAATAAGTCCCTTGGCCAGGCATGGTGGCTCAAGCCTGTAATCCCAGCATTTTTGAAGGTCATGGCTAGAGGATTGTCTGAGCCCAGGGGTTGGAGACCAACCTGGGCAACTCAGAGAGACTTCATCTCTACAATAAATTTTTTTAAAAATAGCTGAGCAAGGTGGCAAATGCCTGTGGTTCCAACTACTTAGAAGACTGAGGTGGAAGGATTGCCTGAGTCTAGTAGGTCAAAGCTGCAGTGACCACTAACATGCTACTGTACTCCAACTTGTGCAACAGAGTGAGACTCTTACTCAATAATAATAATAATAAGTACCTTCAGTATTCCTCCTACTCATGTATGTTTTTATACTTTTCCTACGCATTATACCTACAGGTGCTATACATTTGTGTGCATTATATTTTCAACACACATGCACTCCTGCATAAACAGTATAGTGTTGTTTTGTTATTACATGTATGTTTTTGCTGCTACAAACTCCATAGAAAAGGTGTCATAATGTCAACTTTAATCTTTTCTGTCAATATTATATTTTTGTGATATATTCATCTTTAGTTTTGCATGGCAGGTGTCAGCACACTTTTCCTGAAAATATCTGAATAGCATAGCAAAGGGCCACATACTGTATGCTGTACAGGGCACACAGTCTTTGTGACATCTAAACTCTCTGCTTATAGTGTGGAAGCACACAGATAATATAT
>NW_007109137.1:0-821 GCF_000164805.1 Carlito syrichta
CTTTCTTTATAGTATTATAATGTTTCAAGGTTTGCTTATGAATGAGTAATGGGAAACTGTCAAGAGAGTGGGGATGGGATTGGTAGTTGAGGAAAACTGCTAGGGGAGGTAGGGGCGTACCTATTCAACAAGGGTACCTGCATACACAATGTTTGTATACCTAACTCTGAATTGAACCCACATCTTTATAATTAAAAAAAAAGAATTCCCACCAACAGTGTAGAAGTGTTCCCTTTTCACCACATCTTCTTCAGCATCTTTTATTTTTTGAGTTATTGATAATGGCCATTCTGACTGGAGTTTGGTGGTATCTCAGTGTAGTTTTAATTTGCATCTCCTTGATGATTAGTGAGGTTGAATATTTCTTCATGTGTCTGTTGACCACTCAGATGTCTTCTTTTGTGAAGTATCTGTTCATATCTTTTGCCCACTTTGTAATGGGGTTGTTTGTTTTTTTATTTTCAGCACGTTTGAGTTCCTTGTAGATCCAAGATGTTAGGCCTTTGTCAGTCAAGGAGTTGGAAAATACTTTTTCCCAGTTTGTGGGCTGTCTTCCTGCTCTCTTGATGGTTTCTTCGGCTTTGCAGAAGCTTATCAGTTTAATGAAGTCCCACTTGTCTATCTTATCTCTTATGGCATTTCTGGTGCATTTCGGGTTTTGTTCAGGAATTGGATGCGAGTTCCAATTTCCATAAGGGTGTGTTCTGCATTTTCTAAGGTTCTTATGGTTTTAGGTTTTACATTTAGGTCTCTGATCCATTTAAAGTTAATTTCTGTGAACTGGGAATATACCCCGAAGAACTCAATCACTCGATAAAAAA
>NW_007109138.1:0-928 GCF_000164805.1 Carlito syrichta
TTTGGTGAATGTCTTTGACATCCAGTCTTGTGTCTGTCATCAGGAACAGGTCATTTTCGATGGGTTCTATTGCTTGGAATCTGGAAATCCCTTTCTTTAGGTGTTAACTCATTAAGTCTTTGGGGATTGCCATTTTTTTCACTTTGTTTTTGTTTGTTTTCTGTGAAGACAGACTTCTCTTTTTATTTTTTGTTTTGTTATCTTTTATTAGATAAAGTTGCTTCTGTTGGGGTGGGAGTTTTTGTTGTTTTTATACCTGACCTTCCTCCTCTGGTCCACTTTTGGGAGAGACAATAATGCCAGGAAGACTGGTGAACTGGGGAATAACTATATGGCACTGCTTCACTAATGCAGTGTGGAAGGGACAGAGCAGGTCCTTTCCTGTAGGTCAGAGTTTGTTCCCTCCTGGTACTGGCAACAGGGGCCCTGGGTCTCTGGGAGCTCTGGTGACCTCCTCCTAAGCCTCCTCCTTTGTGACTCATCAGCAGGATTGGCAAGCAACCAGACTCTACTATGCCACAGGTGCTCTTGGAGACATGGAGTGGCTTTTTTTCATCTTGGTGGAACTGCCCCCTTCACTGAAGTGTGGAAGGGAAGCAGCTATCTGAAAGTTGGTATTCTCCCTCAGTCCTCAGATGGGCATGTTCAATACCACCACACTGCACAGAGGTGCTCTGCCTCCTGGTTTCCATGCTGCTCTGTAGGAAGGGTTATCACAGTGATGGTGGGCTCTTGAGAGCAAGTCACATCTGTAACCCTGACCTAGGGCTGCAACAGATGTTGATATCACAGAAATATTTATAAAGTAGGTGTACAGCACCTGCTGGAATCTGGAGAGGCAGGGAGCAGGAAGAGCGAATGCAATGCAGACCACCCCCAAAGTGATTTTCCCACTGAACCTCTTAATAGGGAAGAAGAAGGGCACTGG
>NW_007109139.1:0-819 GCF_000164805.1 Carlito syrichta
TGAGCCCGCGTGTTCAAGACCCGCCTGGGCACTTGCCAACACCTCATCTCTACAACAAATCAAAAATCTAGCCAGGTGTGGTAGTGCACACCTGTAATTCCTGCTACCTGGAAGGCTGAGGCAGAAGATCACCAGAGTCCAGCAGGTTGAGGCTGCGATGGCTGGGAACATGCCACTGCACTCCAGTCTGGGTGACAGAGTGAGACTCCAACTCCAAAAAAGAAAGAAAGAAAGAAAGAAAGATGAGTTGGGGGTTTCCAGGTAGAGGAACTGAGGATGGCTGGACATTCTGAATAAACACCATGAGCAGATACAGAAGCAGACACCTAGTGGTCAAATGTGGCTAAAACATTGGAAATGTAGAGAGAAAATGAGTCATTAAATGATGAGAGAGGCTGAGGTCATATCATAAAAGACCTTGCATGACAAATGAATGAGGATGACTCACTAGTAGGTACTGGGGAGAGCCATTAAGAAATTTCAGTCTGGGTTCAGTGGCTCAGACTGCAATCCCACCACTTTGGGAGGCTGAGGTGAGTGAATTGCCTGAGACCACGGGTTTGAGACTCAGCTGGGCAACTTGGCAAGACCTCATCTCTACAATAAAGCAAAAATTAGCTGGGCATGGTAGCATGCACCTGTAGTTCCCGCTACTTGGAAGGCTGAGGCAGAAGGATCACTGGAGTCCACCAGGTCAATGCTGGTGTTGCTGTGAGCATGCCACTGCCCTCCAGCCTGTATGATGGAGTGAGACACCAACTCAAAAAAAAAAATTTCAGTGGTTAAGAGTTTATATTTAGGGTAAATATATGATACATA
>NW_007109140.1:0-779 GCF_000164805.1 Carlito syrichta
CTGTATGAGAGTTGGTTCAACTGTAGCTGTGGTCTATTATTTTTATCTGTTTCAGTATAGGCCTCTCTCTCTATTTGTTGGTACACTCGTTTGTTTCTCCCCTTACTCCTCAATCTCTCCACTCCCCTCTTCAACCCACCATCTGCTCCATTCTCTCCCCTCTGCTAACCACATTTTATTTCAGGGAGTAAACCTACAGCCCCACTGCATGGACAGATTCCAGGGCAGTGGGAAGTGGGTTCCACATTATCCACACGCCTGTCAGCGAATACCAGGACCTGCAGACAGATTTTGAATCATAGCTCTCCCCTTAAGTACATCCCAAAACTGCAAAAAGGACCACCTCCAACCTACAGAGCAACTTCAGAATTGAACAAAGTAAGAGGACATACATAAAGAATAGGAGATTGAACAAACAGAAGTAAAACCAATCACTTTACCCCTGAATAACAGAATTAAAGAAGATGGTGACGTGGAGGGAAGGAAAAAGTAGGGAGGGGGAAAAACTGCACAAATGAAGAAAAACCAAAGGAAGAATATAGGTCTTACACAGACCCCTGGGAAATCAGACACTGAGAAAACAGATTCTGGAACACAGACAATGAAGAGTCCCCAGAATGACTGGTTACATGCAACAAACCCAGACATCAAGACATTAATGGAGAGAATTAAAAAAATTGAGGAGAGACAAGAAGAAAATAGAAAGGAGCTGTTGTCAGAATGACAGCAGTAAAGAATACTGTGATGGAAATGAACAACAGACTAATAAGCATGGAAAG
>NW_007109141.1:0-846 GCF_000164805.1 Carlito syrichta
ATATAAATAAATGCTTAGGCTTCGAGACCCATCTGGGCAGGCGAGACCTCATCTCTACAATAAATCAAAAATTTAGCCGGGCGTGGTAGTGCGCGCCTGTAGTTCCAACTACTCAGAAGGCTGAGGCGGAAGGAACGCCGGAGCCCAGCAGGTCGATGCTGCCGTGGCCGGAAGTGACCACTGCACTCCAGTCTGGGTGACAAGAGTGAGACTCCAACTCAAAAAAAAAAAGAAAAGAAACTTTATGAAGAAATTACTAATAAATATGTTTTAAAAATTTATGTCTAATCAATGTAGTCTCCTAATTGCTTTTTTGAGTTTAACGTTATTTCAAACTAAGACTGTCAACTATATATATATATATATATATAGAGAGAGAGAGAGAGAGAGAGAGAGAGAAAGAGAGAAAGAGTCAGAGTCTCACTCTGTAGCTCAGGCTAGAGTGCAGTTTTGGTTTTTTTTGTTTTATTGTAGAGATGAGGTCTCACCTCGCCATGTTGTCCAGGCTGTTCTCGAACACGTGAGCTCAGGTAATTAACTCACCATGGCCTCCCAAAATGCCAAGATGACAGGCTTGAGCCATTGCACCCAGCCAAAAATATTTTTTTAAATAATAAAATAGATAGTTTCATGAACGAGAAGCAGCAGGCATGAACAAATTTAAGACGTGGTCACCGATTTCCTTGTATGATGGAAGAGGATTCCACCATAAATTAAGAATTATGTAAATCAATTATGACTACATCTTATATTCACTCTTCATATTTTATGTTATACCAAGAACACCTTTTAATAGTAGCACCAATAACTCTTCTTATAAAAAAATTTCCTTTAGGTTTTATATAG
>NW_007109142.1:0-690 GCF_000164805.1 Carlito syrichta
GCGGGTCACGAACCCGCGGGCTCAGGCCATCCACTCACCTCAGCCTCCCAAAGGTGCGGGATGACAGGCTCGAGCCACCGAGTCCGGCTTTTTTATTTTAATGTTTCAGTTTTGAAGAACTTCAGACTT
The DNA here is from genome assembly GCF_000164805.1 of Carlito syrichta. Classification (NCBI taxonomy): domain Eukaryota; kingdom Metazoa; phylum Chordata; class Mammalia; order Primates; family Tarsiidae; genus Carlito; species Carlito syrichta. The sequence continues at coordinate 130 of NW_007109142.1, forward strand.
TTTTTTATAATTTTGGATAATTCAGATCATGAGTATAAAAGGTTAGCTATAGGCTGGGCTCGGCGGCTCAGCCCGTGATCTCAGCACTGTGAGAGGCCAAGGCGAGCGGATCGCCCGAGCCCGTGGGTTCGAGACCCACCCGGGCAACTCGGCAGGACCTCCTCTCTACACTAAATCCAAAATCAGCCGGGCGTGGTCGTGCACGCCTACAGTTCCGGCTACCCTGAAGGCCGAGGCTGAGGCGGAAGGATCGCCAGAGCCCAGCAGGTCGAGGCCGCGGCGGCCGGGAGCGTGCCACCGCACCCCAGTCTGGATGACGGAGCGAGACTCGGACCCTAACAAAAGAAAAAGGAAAAAGGTCATCTATAAAAAGGTTAAAAAGAAAGATAGCAAAAAGCAAAGGAAAGATGTAAAAAGGTTGCCGGCGTACAAGTGTGGTTTCTGTAAGGAAAAAAGGATATAAGGAAAACGAATAATTTTATCTAGCCCGGGATCTCATACGGTAAACGTGTGCCCTATAACGAACAGGACAAAAGTCGAAGTCTCGAGCATGTCGAAAAA
>NW_007109143.1:0-736 GCF_000164805.1 Carlito syrichta
CAGTGGGGCCCTTGCCTGGGACTTTGTGTCTCGAGGGTAAGTGGCTGCCAGCTGGTTCTCAGCTCAATAAACTTCTCTTTGTACTTGGACTCATGTGGCTCGATGCCCTATTACAATTTTACTCAAATTCAAATTAAACGGTCTTTGTTTTTAATTCATAAAATTATGGGCATTACTTTTCTAAATCTAAAAGGTGCACATTTTGAAGCAATTGCCCAATTCATTAAAAATGTTTTTGTAAATTAAAAAGTTTTAATTTAGAGTATAATAAAGATAAGATATTTCATCACACATTGTGCCTAAAAGCATACTATATTATAAAATATTCATTCACAGTCCTTAGAATAGTATCTAAAGAGGTCACCAGTGACTAGTGGGCATGCATTCTGTACCCTCTGGTATCACAGACCAATTTTAGTAGCTGAGTATGGGTTGGCTATGTCACAAGCTTCAGACAATCAATTACTACTTATAGATTTCCTTTCTTAAACTAAACCATCCATAAATATGTTTGCTGAACAATCTTTTACAAAGTCAAACTATGGACTGGCAAAGGTCATTTATCAAGTCGTCAAGAGGCTATAGAATATAATGACTGAGAAAATGTACACTAGAGTCAAAATACCAAGGTTTGAATTTGTCCCTATTGCATGTTTAAATTAAATAATCTGTTTTTCTGTTCTCCATCAGTAACATGGGCATAATTCCAGTACCTTATCTTTCTAACGCATCAAGA
>NW_007109144.1:0-670 GCF_000164805.1 Carlito syrichta
CGCCAACTAAAAAAAAAAAAAAAAAAAGTTGAAATTTAGTATGGTAAGTTCTCTGGTTATCTGAGATCTTACTACTTATAAAAATACAATGACAAAGCTGGGCTCAGTGGCTCAGCCTGTAATCCCGCGCTTTTAGGAGGCTGAGGTGAGTTGATTGCCTGAGCCCGTGTGTTTGAGACCCTCCTGGGCCACTTGACAAGACCTCATTTCTACAATAAAGTAAAAAAAAAAAAATCAGCCGGCGTGGTAGCGCGCGCCTATAGTTCCAGCTACTTGGAAGGCTGAGGCGGAAGGATCGCCGGAGCCCAGCAGGTCCAGGCTGTGGGGATTGGGAGCAGCCACTGCACTCCAGCCTGGGGGACAAAGCAAGACTCCAACTAAAAAAAAAATAAATAAAAAGAAAAGAGACAGGTACCGCCTTTCTGATTGATTACTCTAGTCTCAGACAGTACTCTAGAACAAGAAACACGACTTATCTATCTACTGGAAGCAACTAGGACACATACAAAATATATGTAACAAAAGTTGCTAATATTGGAAACAAATAGCAAATCACTACTGTCACAAAGAGAAAAAAAAGAATGAGGTGAGCTCTAATTTACATCAGCTTCCTGCCTACGGTTTTCAGGTCACCACACAGAGTAAAAAAAAAACCAAACAAGCCTAACTT
>NW_007109145.1:0-707 GCF_000164805.1 Carlito syrichta
CTGCATACCCATTAAGGATTTTTATGTCTTGTGGGAGCACTGACCCCTTTATCATTGTGAATATTCCTCTTTGTCCCTGATAACTTTGCTTGCTCTGAAGTCTACTCTGTCTGAAATTAATATAGCTACTCACTCTTTCTTTCTTTTGATTAGTGTTAGTATGGTATATTGTCCTTCATCCCTTTCTTTTAATCTATGTGTATCTTAATACTTAATAAAATTTATTGAACACATAGTAGGTAACATTGTTTTTTTATCTTCACTTAGCCAATGTTTGTCTTTGTTATACTTAGATCATCAATATTTAAAATGATTATTAATATAGTTGGATCAACATTTACAATATTTTTAGTGTTTCCTATTTTCTGCCCTTGTTCTTGGTCCCTCTTCTAATGTTCCATTATTCTTCTGCCTTCCGTGGTTTTAACTGGGCATTTTGTATGACTCTATTTTCTCTACTTTCTTTTAAAAACTGTTTTCCCTAGAGGTTGCAGTACACCTTTACAAGTCCACATTAAGACAACACTTTACTATTTTGTGCATAGTCAACAAACTTTATAATATCAAAAAAATTCCAATTCCTCTTTCCTGTTCCTTGTATCCTTACTATCACTCATGTTATTTACACATAAGCACATGTACATAAGTTATGCGCAATCTAATTCATTATTACTATGATTACTTTGAGTAAATTATCTGTCAGATCA
>NW_007109146.1:0-1067 GCF_000164805.1 Carlito syrichta
TCATAACAACAAGGATAAACATAAAAGTAGAAAAGCTGTGCATGGTGATACAGGGAACAATGACACAAGGTCATCCTTTGATCGCAAGACACAGAGTGAAGTAAAGTCTAATGACACCACTGGAAGGAAATCAGTGGGAAAATCCAAAGTTTTGTTTGCTTAAAAATAAGTAAAGAAGTCTTTTATTCTTAGTGAAGTGTTCTTATGCTTTCAAACATATCATCCCCCTTATTTCCCATAATTTAAAAGAAGGCCAATCCTGTCAAGCTTTACCATTTTGATTTCTTGCTGTTCCTTCGTATTTTTTCAACCACAGTGGGTCGAAGTCCACATTGTCAAGTGATTTGAGCCTCTGTCCTGATTAATTAACCTACATAGGAGTTCAAACATCAACTGAAGTCCTATTGCAGAATAGCATAGGATAATAATAGAGACACATGGACTTGACTATGTTGTATCCTTTGTTCTTGTGCCAGCATGAGCTCCATTGAGCTCTTTGACACCAGTACACAGAAGAGGGTGTGCGATCTAGGAACTGAGCCTGATCCAGTGAAGGCTGCTCTTGAGAGCAGTGCCCAGGTAGGAGGGACCTGGAGTCATACCAGACTGACAGTCAGTCACCAAGTGTCATGGAGCAAGTTCCGAGGAAGGGCCATGACCAGAAAGGGAAGCAGGATGCTGTTATGGAAGGATGTATCTTCTGATAACACATCTCCAATGTGATACAAAATTGGAGTCTGTAGATCACACACAAATATAACATTAGAAAAGAGCAATGGGAAAGACCTCATCTCTACAATAAATCAAAAAACTAACTGAGCGTGGTAGTGCGCACCTGTAGTTCCAGCTACCTGGAAGGCTGAGGCGGAAGGATTGCTGGAGCCCAGTAGTTCGAGGCTGCAGTGTCTGGGAGCGTACCACTGCACTCCTGCCTGTGTGACAGAGTGAGACCCCAACTCAAAAAAAAAAAAAGATCAGAACTAAAAATTGACAACTTTGAGAGAACTCTCTTCAGAATTTTTTTGTGCGCCCATGCACTCCCTTTCTTCTTTAGATTCTGTGAGAGA
>NW_007109147.1:0-668 GCF_000164805.1 Carlito syrichta
TTCTCTGATGCCCAGGCTGGAGGGCAGTGACACAATCACAGCTCACTGCAGCCTCGACCTCCCAGACTCAGCTAATCCTTCCACCTCAGCCTCTTGAGTATCTGGGACTGCTAATGTGCTTCGCCATGCCCAACTGAGTCTTTAATTTTTTTGTAAAAACATGGTCTCGTGGTGCTGCCCAGGCTGATCTTGAACTCCTGGGCTCAAGCAATCCTCCTATCTTGGCCCCCCAAAAATACTGGGATTATAGGCATGAGCCCCTGTGCCCAGCCAGGAAATATGTTTGATCCATCAACATTTCTTGGTTAAAAAGAAAGAAACCACTTGAAACTACTTTATTATTATTATTCAGTTTTGCATATCACACCAAAGCCAGCATTATGTTCACTGTGAAACAAAGTATTGCTCTCCTTCAACTCAGGAACAAGAAATGTGAGCCTGCTAACATTTCATTTCTCTAAAGTGCTTGCCAATGCAATCAAATAAGAAAATTAGGCCAGATTTGGTGGCTCAGCCTGTCATCCCAGCAGTTTGGGAGGCCAAGGTGAGTGAATTTGCCTGAGCCCATGGGTTCGAGAGCCGCCTGGGCAATCTTTTTTTTTTGAGTTGGAGTCTCACTCTGTCACACAGACTGGAGTGCAGTGGCCACTCCCGGCCACTGCAGCCTC
>NW_007109148.1:0-1292 GCF_000164805.1 Carlito syrichta
CAGGCGGGTCTCGAACCCGTGGACTCAGGCAATCCACTTATCTCACCCTCTCAAAGGCACGGGATTACAGGCTGAGCTGCTGAGCCACCAAGCCCAACTTATTGTCTTCATTTGAAGATCAAGTATATGAGGGATATCTCCCCAAAAACAGCAATTATCTTTTGGACAGCAGTCAGACCAGAGTGTCCTTATAGTACACTGAGAATTTGTTACTCCAGATCAAATGGTCAACCAAAGTTTTTATCTGGAAGTTTTGAGTAGGTTGTATCATGATTTGTGGAAGAAATATCTGTGTTGTGTCAGAGGTGACTGGTTCTTCCACTGTGATAACACACCTGCCCACACAAGCTGAGTATTCAATTGTTTTTTTTTAATTTGTTTGTTTTTTGAGTTAGAGTCTCACTCTGTCACCCAGACTGGAGTGCAGTGGCCGATCCCGGTCACCACAACCTCGACCTGCTGGGTTCCAGCGATCCTTCCGCCTCAGTCTTCCAAGTAGCTGGAACTACAGGTGCATGCTACCACGCCCAGCTAATTTTTAATTTATTGTAGAGATGAGGTCTCGCCAAGTTGCCCAGGCGGGTCTCAAACTGCTGTCTCAGGCAATCCACTCACCTCAGCCTCCCAAAGTGCTGGGATTACAGACTGAGCCACCGAGCCTGGCATTTTTTTTTAACCAAAAACGACATGACCCCCATGCCTCACCCTCCCTATACACCCAATCTTGCTCCAAGTGACTTTTTTTGTTTCCCTAGATGAAAAAATCCTCAAAAGGAAATGTTTTAATGATGAGGTGAAAGAAAAAACAGTAGAAGCGCTAAAAGGCATCAAAACTGACAAGTTCAAAAACTGTTTAGAACACAGGAAAAAGCATCTTGATAGGCGTATTGCATCAAACAGAGAGTACTTTAAAAGTGACTGAAGTTTAAACATATAAAAATAAATATGCACTTTTTATAAATAAATTCCAGGTATTTTGGGGTCCCTCCTCTTAGTTCAAGAAGATGTGTATGTGTGCCAAGTTGACAAGGGGTGAATTGTGATGGTGAATTTCATGTGTCAACTTGACTGGATGGAGGAATGTTCAGCTAGCTGGTGAAACCATTCCTGGTTGTGTCTGTGAGGATGTCTCTGGAAGAGATTAGCATTTGAGTCAGTACACTGAGAAGAGAAGACCGGCTGTCACCGGTTTGGCTGGCCATTATCCAGTTCCTTGAATCCCAGAATAGAACAAACAGGCACAGAAAGGATCAATTGTTGCCTCCTTAAACTGGTACATCTAAATCTCCACC
>NW_007109149.1:0-900 GCF_000164805.1 Carlito syrichta
CACATGTATCAGATCTTCTGCAAAACATTTCATTTTTTTCTCTTTATAGTTTTCTCTACCACTCACCATTCTCAGGTGAGGCTAATGAAATGTTGTTTGTGCTGTGATTTTTTTTCCCTAGGAGTTACTTTGTGAGGCTGAGTCTCTTTCACTCCCTCAGGGAGCCTCCTTCTTCTGCCCTTGAGTTTTGAAGTCATCCTCTCTGGGCATCCAATGCAGTGTACCAATCCTTCCATGAAGACTTCAAGCTACTCTGTATCTTCAAGCTTTTTAAAAAATGCTTAATCTTATTTTAAAGATGTGTGGTACAATTCAGGATTAGTATACAAATGGACATTGTGCAGGGAGAGTTTGGGTCTTCCTTTGGTCCACACTTTGCATGGTTTGAGATCAGGTACCCTTATTGATGTTGTGTCCCCTCCCCACACCCCAGCAGTTTTTCTCCTGTCTACTATTCAACATTTGCTTCCTAGTTTTCAGTCTACCCTTTTGAATTTTGGGGTTCAGAAGTGCTTAAAATATCAAACCTGTTGGAGTAATGGCCTCTGTCCTGGTGGGATGCTCTGGGTCCTTTCAAATGACTTCCTGGACCAGATGGCCTGAATACTACTTGAATGGAAAGATATGCATTAGGTTCTTCTACTGGTAAGAATAATGCCATTTTTCCTTAATACTCCCATAAACACAGTGGTGGCTTCTTTCTAGACTGGCTGATGATCAATCAGGAACATGCATGAAAAAGGAGTGTGATATCTGTTTGCTTTCTCTTAAGGTGGTACATTCCCAGCTAAACAGGCTGGGGTTCACAGGAGAGCTTGGTCTCTGCATGCTGGATCTTGAAATAGCTACCAATTCTGAGCTCATGTATGTTAGAAAGCCAGCCAGAATAGCTGGACCGTG
>NW_007109150.1:0-1157 GCF_000164805.1 Carlito syrichta
TTATCTGCCTGTTGTTCCAACCTCTCCACCCTGAGTCTGATCTTCAGGATCACACAAAGACTATCTGACTTCCACCTAGCCTCCACTATTTGGAGGCAGCCATCATGGAAGTCCACTTTTTGCCCCTAACTCTCAGTCTCCCTGTGCTCCTCAGCTTGGCTTACCAAGACAGAACAACAGAGACTGGGTGACTTAAATAACATATTTATTTCCTCACAGTTCACAGTCATGCAGGAGTGAATGGAGAGGCTCCGATTCTGCCCTGTGAGTCCCAGTCTCTGTAGGGAAAGCCAGTAAAGGACAGGAGTGTGTTTTCTCCTGGCCCTGGTCTCTCTATTTGCAAATTCCCTGCCCCAAGCCTATAGCTCATCCTTTTAAGGTACAGGGACCTCTTACATGTGGATGATGACAATCTCTAGAATGTAAGTGTCCTGAGGGCAGGTCCTTCCAAATCTCTTTCCTTAACACCTATAACTCACATTGGTAGGCTTGGTGGTTCAAGGTGCCAGCATGGTTGGTTTCAGAGATAGGTCGCTTCTTGGGCTGCAGATGCTGCCTTCTGCTGTGTCCTCACATGACAGGAGGCAGAAACAGGTGAGAGGGGAAAGAGAGCAAACTCTCTGGGGTCTCTTCTCCAAGGGATACTAATCCCATCATGAAAGACCCACCCTCATGATCTCATCCAAATATCTCCAAAAGGCCCCATCTCAGAACATCTAAAACATTGGGGGTTAGGGTTTCAGCATACACATTTGGGAGGGGAGACACATATGCAATCCACACCACCCCCCAATAAGGTTCTTTGCGAGCTCTCTCCCTGTCTTCGTACGCTGGGCAATCACCCACCAAGCCTATCGATGTGAATTGTACCCTACATCTTTAAAATAAAAATTAAAAAACCTGGAATCATTCCTTGGTCCTTCTCTGTCTTTGATTTTTGAAGAGCACTGAGCAGTTACTGGGCAAAATGTCACTCTGTGTGTTTGTCCAATATTTCCTCCTTACAAAATTCGGGTTATGCACCTGGCAGGAAGGCCATGGAAGGGAAGGCTGACCCCACAGCAGGAGCAGACCACATACACAATGACTCTGGAGTATCATGTGATGCCAAAAATGGCAGTGCTCGAGCAATGATGGTGAAGTGTCAGAAAGACATG
>NW_007109151.1:0-1172 GCF_000164805.1 Carlito syrichta
AGTTGCCCAGGTGGGTCTCGAACATGCGGGCTCAGGCAATGCACTCACCTCAGCCTCCCAAGGCTAGGGATTACAGGTTGAGTGACTGAGCCCGGCTTATCCTCCTAATTTTATATTGGGTGCCAACTCTGAATGCAATAAGAAAACAATAGAGTGGTTTCTCAAAAAGTTAAAAATAAAACTATTATTTGATCTAGAAATTTCATTTTTGGTTATATATATTAAAAAATCAGTATCTCAAAGCAATATTTACACTCTTACAGTCATGAGAGCATTATTTTCAATAGTCAAGATCTGAAAATAATCTAAGTGTCCACCAATGAATGAATCAACCCAGAAAATGCCACACACACACATACACACACACACAGTGGAAAATTACTCAGCATAGTTTTTTTAAAAATAAGAATATATTTTCTTATTTGTGATAACATGAGTGAACCTGGAAGCTATCATACTAAGTAAACAATGAAAGAAACAGCTAAATTTATAGAAGAAAGGGTAGAAGCGTGATTTGCCATCAACTGGTGGAAAGGGGTAGGAATGGGAAGATGATCTTCAAATGATCTCACTCATAAGTGGACTTTGAACAACTACTTTAATACTATAACAAAAGGATTGACAGAAGCAGAAAACTGGGGGGAGGGAGGCAGGGAGGTGGAATTGACAGCAGTAAAAATCTTCCTGGGGGGAGGGTGGAACACTTCATCAACAAGGGTACCTGTACAACGAATATTTGTAAAGCTAACCCTGAATTGTACCCGACAATTTTAAAATTAAAAAGAAAAAATTAAAGTTAAAAAAATTGTAGAAACTTATTACGGTAAGGTCTCTGCTGATCTGAGATCTTACAACTTTAAAAATACACTAACAAAACACAGAAGTGCGAGCATATTTATAAACATAAAAACATGAAATTGACTTTTTATGTGATGAAAAAGTGAATTGATAAGTTTTTGCAAAGTCAGTATTGCGTTTGATATATAAGTGAAAACAAGTCAAACTATTTATAATATGTTAATGTGCACTTAGAATAAATATAGTAGGGTATTAAATGCTCCATTTCTAGTGTAAGAAATAATAGAGCCATTGAAAATATACATATGTGTATATTATAAATATTGCTTTTATCTGGTTTTTATGTATCTTCAATATTACTTTTGTTTGAGAAA
>NW_007109152.1:0-1480 GCF_000164805.1 Carlito syrichta
ATTGGATTGCCTATAATAAGGAGTTTGGATTTAATTTTGTGTATGAGGCAAAATCATTGAAGGGTTTTAAGCAGGATTTATGCTTTTAAAATATAACTTTGATAGAATGGAAGAGGAAAGCCAACCAAGAATCTACTGCAGAAAATAGGTGACAGAGGGAAATGAGAAGACATTAGGTCATGCATTCATTGAGGAATTGGCAGAATGTGAACTGGATTTGATCATATAGTATAAGAGAAGGGATAAATGATCATCCCTGGGATTTGAAACAGAATGCAGTGGTAAAAGGTGAAAGCCATTTACCTAGAGTGGAAGAGGTACACATTTGGGAAAAGAAAACATTAGTCTGGTTTTGGTTATGTAGAGTTGAAACTAGAAGATCTGGTTGACAAATGTACATAGTTGTTAAGGGTTCAGTTTAGCCAGGAATTAAAATTGAGGAGTATGAACAAATGGAAGACATATAAACACATGGGACTGATAAAGTTTCTTGTAGAGGAAGAAACGATTGAAATTCTCATACAGAGCCTTGAAAATCTCAGCATTTAGTAGCCAAAAGGGGAAGTAAGCAGTGTCTGAGACAGAATAACCAGGTAGTAAAAAGAAAAGGCAGATGAGTAGACATAAAAAAAAAAGTATGTATTCAAGGAGACGGTGATCAGTGGTGATGTGTAGTATGCAAAAGGACTGGACTTACAGATAATAACTAGGGAAATACAAAAGTCTTTAAGGTTAATAATAACTATCTTTTAGCCCAACTGTGATTTTTAACCAACAGGAACAACAAGTTATTTTCAAGGATAGTCATGAAAATGACAATACAAAGAAAAATGTTCTCAAAACTATTCTTGCACTGAAATATCATTAAATCCAACCAAATTAGCAGCCTGTGGGTAATGTCTTTACTTCTTCTGCATCAGAATAATGTCAAATACAGGTGTTTCTTTCTCTAAAAAATTTAATGCTGTAATGTAGTGCCTAGGTTTTAGTCAAACCCTACCACATACTAGTTCTCTGCTTGAGTTGATTACTTGACATCTAGTTCTTAAGAGATTTACAAGCTCTAAAAACTGAAAAGATTATAGTTCTCACCCTAGTTTCATGCAATATAGTTCCAAATGAAACCAATCTAAACCTTAATATAAGTGAAGACATCCAATAAAATTTTAATTATTTCATTATAATCACATTGATTCTTTGTGAAAAATATCAAATTTTAATTTATTTCTTTAGGAAGGACTTTTTTTGTTCTGTGTTTTGATTTAATTTGGCCTATCTCTAAAACAATTCAGCATTCTTTAATGTGCTATAAGACTCAAGTAAATTCATTATAAAATGAGTAATAGAGTATTTATATCTTCAGTGTGGTTCTTATTACATCATGTGCATTCAAAAAGTGTTAGCTATCATTAATTTACTATTATTGTTATCATCTTAATTATTAATGTCACCTTGAAGTTATCATCATGAGGATTAATTT
>NW_007109153.1:0-791 GCF_000164805.1 Carlito syrichta
TCAAGGTCCATTATATGAGTGAGAACATGTGATATTCTGATCTTTGTTTCTGTGAGAGGTCACTCAGTATTATAGACTCTAGTTCCATCCAGGTTGCTATGAAATTCATGATTTTGTTCTTTTTTATGGCTGCGTAGTATTCCATCGTGTATATGTACCACATTTTTTTAATCCAATCCTCTTTTGATGGGCAGCATGGTTGTTTCCAGGTTCTTGTTATTGTGAACAATGCTGCGATAAACATACGTGTGCAGGTATCTTTTTTATAGAGTGATTTGTGTTCTTCAGGGTATATTCCCAGTAGGGGGATTGCAGGGTCATATGGAAGGTCAATTTTTAGAGCTTTTAGGAATCGCCACACTGCTTTCCACAGAGGTTGCACTAGTTTACACTCCCACCAGCAGTGTAGAAGTGTTCCCTTTTCACCACACACTCTCCAGCAGCTGTTATTTTTTGAGTTGTTGATAATTGCCTTTCTGACTAGAGTTAGGTGGTATCTCAGTGTGGTTTTGATTTGCATCTCCCTGATGATTAGTGAGGGTGAGCATTTCTTCATGTGTTTGTTGGCTTCTTGAATGTCTTCTTTTGTGAAGTGTCTGTTCATATCTTTTGCCCATTTTATAATGGAGTTGTTTGTTTTCTTCTTTTCAGTACGTTTCAGTTCCTTGTAGATCCAGGATGTTAAGCCTTTGTCAGACCTAGAGTTGGCAAAGACTTTTTCCCAGTCTGTAGGCTGTCTTCCTGCTCTCTTGATGGTTTCTTTGGCTTTGCAGAAGTTTGTCAGTTTATTA
>NW_007109154.1:0-707 GCF_000164805.1 Carlito syrichta
CATTGAGGTTCTGGATCTCCTTGCTGATTTTTTGTCCTGATGATCTGTCTAGGGTTGTGAGTGGGGTATTAAAGTCCCCAGTTATGATAGTGTTAGAGTCAATATCTTTCTTTAGTTTTCCAAGAAGCTGCTTTATGAAAGTTGGCGCACCTATGTTGGGTGCATATATGTTTAGGAGAGATATTTCTTGTTGGTGGAGTGAACCTTTCATCATTATGTAGTGACCCTCTCTATCGTTTTTAATTTTTGCTAACTTAAATGGTGTTTTGTCTGAAATTTGGATTGCAACTCCTCCTTTCTTTTGTATTCCATTCGCCTGAAAATTTGTTTCCCATCCTCTTACTTTGAGTCTGTGGGTGTCCTTTCTAGTGAGGTGAGTCTCTTGAAGGCAATAGATTGTTGCCTGATGATATTTTATCCATTTTACCAATCTATGACTTTTCAGTGGTGCATTTAGTCCGTTCACATTTAGGCTAATAATTGAAATGCAAGAGTTGATCCCTGTCATAAGGTTCTTACAGAGTTGTTCCTGTTTATTTGTTGTCTTTCTTTGGGTTTTGGAGTTGGTTCATGTGTGTTTTTAATCTTTTACCTGTACTCTTGTGAAGAATGCTGTTGTTCTTTTTTCTTTTTCTTCTGTGTTCAGTACTTTCTTAAGTGTTTCTTGTAGAGGTGGTCTGGTGGCGGCGTAGGTTCTTAGGGATTGG
>NW_007109155.1:0-674 GCF_000164805.1 Carlito syrichta
TGGGAAAAGACAATAAACTGGCATTTGTCCTGCTTGCAGCAGAGTCAGTGTCCAAGTTTTTTCTCCTGTGCCTATGCTGTCCCTCTTTCAGGAAACCCTGACCTGCTGGAGCTGGACTCTAGCAATCGGGAATCAGACACTAATTCTGAGAGGGACGGGTTACACTGAATGTGTCCTGAGGAGGTCAGTCCTGTTGTTCCCTAAAGGCATTTTAGGTATTTGGCATGAAATATGCTGAGCTGAACCCCATACTTGAGGGTGAAAATGCCCCCTCAACTTGAGAGTGGAAGTAGAAAAAGAGAGAAGGTTATTTATTTGTTGTTTTGTCTTGTTTTTGTTTTTGTTTTTGTTTTTGAGTTGGAGTCTCATTCTATCACCCAGTCTGGAGTGCAGTGGCCACTCCCGGCCACCATAGCCTTGACCTGCTGGGCTGTGGCGATCCTTCCACCTCAGCCTTCCGGGTAGCCAGTATTACAGAAGTGCGCTACCATGCTCGGCTAATTTTTTTTTTTTTAATTGTAGAGATGAGGTCTCACCTGCCCAGGCGGGGCTCCAACCTGCGGGCTCAGGCAATCCACTCACCTCAGCCTCTCAAAGGCACGGGATTACAGGCTGAGCCACCGAGCCTGCCTTGTCTTGTTTTTTTGAGTTGGAGTCTCACTCTGTCCCCCAGG
>NW_007109156.1:0-802 GCF_000164805.1 Carlito syrichta
TGCCCTTTTATGGGTGAGCTGTGAGGGTTCGGCAACTCTGACCTTAACATGGGCAACTTCGGTTGGGAGGTTTCTGCTTGTTTATTTTTATTACACCTTGTCTCTCCCGGGTCAGCTTTCACATTTTCATGGTGTCTGAAAGAATTCACGAGGAAGAAAATTGATCTACCTCTCCATCAGGTGTGTTAGAGGACTAGTGAGCCTTTTTAAGATTTTAGATCTTCTTGGAGCAATTCAGCAGCAACACGCTGCATCTTCATTGAAATCGCTTTGACTGTGTTCCCCTTACCTTTCTCCCGATTAAGAGCTGCCCCAGCAGGGCTAATGACAGAAACATACACAAAGAGTCACTGAACTTCAGTGACCTGGGGTTTCACAGCTCTCCCCCCTCCCTCTCTCTCCCAGAGGTTAGTTTCACCAGGAACCCAGGGTTCTTCTGTTCTCTGACCTGGGGCTGATTTTTCCTAGGGAAGCTGGGATTTCAGATCACTTTTGTTTTTTGAGTTGGAGTCTCACTCTGTCGCCCAGACTGGAGTGCATTGGCCGCTCCCGGCCACCGCAGCCTCGACCTGCTGGGCTCTGGCGATCCTTCCGCCTCAGCCTTCCAAGTAGCCGGAATTATAGGCATGCGCTACCACGCCCGACTGATTTTTTGATTTATTGTAGAGATGAGGTCTCGCTGCCCAGGCGGGTCTCGAACCCGCGGGTTCAGGCAATTCACTCACCTCAGCCTCCCAAAGGCACGGGATTACAGGCTGAGCCACCAAGCCCGGCTTCAGATCACCTTTTGACCTTGGTTTTC
>NW_007109157.1:0-940 GCF_000164805.1 Carlito syrichta
CACCCTGGTAGTTGATTTGCTCGATTTTTTAACAAATTGGAAAAAATTTAATTGTGAGAGCAGTCCTGTAGGCCATTACTGCCCTCGGAGTTCTTCTGGGAGATGAAGTACTTGGAGAACTGGTGAGCCAAGAACCCACCAAGTGCCAGTGGCATGCAAGCAACTCATGACCCTCCTTCCATTTCCTGTGAATATGCCATTGTTGGTGCAAAGGCTGCATGTCTTGGAGCAGTCTCCTGGGCTCCATCCTCCTTCAGGATGGGTTCACACCATCAGCAGAGTTGTTGTACATAGTCAACTACAGGCCAGGCGTGGTGGCTCATGCCTGTAATCCCAGTACTTTGGAGACAAAGGTAGGAGGATTGCCTAATCTCAGGATTTTGAGACCTGCCTCCACAAAAATCCTGTCTACAAAAGACCTTGTCTCCACAAAAAAAAAAATCAAAAAATTAACCGGGCATGCTGGCATGTGCCTGCAGTCTCAGATATTTGGGAGGCTGAGGTGGGAGGATTGCCTGAGCCCAGGATGTCGAAGCTACAGTGAGCCATGATCATGTCTCTGCTCTTTCACCTGGGCAACAGAAGGAGACCTCAACTAAAAAAAAAGAAAAAGAAAAAAAAAGTACCTACATCTTGTCCACAGTGGACTGTGCAGAACACCCAGAGCTTGACTGAGTTGGCCTCTGACAGTATCACAGAGCCCCTCGACGTTTGCACCCATGATCCCAGACACCTTCCCTGCAACCCCTCTGCTGAGTACCCAGATGCTAGGTGAGAGCTGTCCTGTAGTCATTATTGCCATCGAGGCTCTTCTGAGACATGAAGGACCGAAAGAACTGGTGAGCCGAGACCCCGCTGTGCCCCACTGTCTCACATGCAAGCTGTGATCTCCTCCATGTCCTGTGTGATGCACCACTCTTGGGGCAAGGGTGGGCATTGT
>NW_007109158.1:0-1375 GCF_000164805.1 Carlito syrichta
CAGTGTTGCAGTGGGTTCCTGTCAAGGTTTGGCCTCTATATGGTTGAAATAATCAGGTATCAAATAAGAGCATTTTTATAGAAAAAAAGAAAATTAAAGGTTAATAGTTGGAGTACATTATAAACTCAGTTTCTGAGTCCAGAGGCAGCCTATCAAGAAGATTCCTAGATGTTGGGCACAAAACATCTTTTGATAACTGAATGGCTCTGATGACACCATCAGGCATTCTGGTGAACTTTCTGAGTGACACACACAGTTACAGGCATGAAGATTGTCATACAAAAGCAGTTGTGGTGATTTCTATCAAGTTTATATCAAGTCATTCAGCTTCAACTTGCATGTTATTTTAGAAAAGGCCAGTTTTAGGGAATCCAAGTCAAAAAGATGGAAGAAACTTAGAAACATTAGTTTGAAGAGTCAGTCAAATATTGTAGGAAACTAAAATAATTTGGAATACAGTCCAGTTTATAGGAAGATAAAATCTAAAAGACAATCAACAAGGCTGGAATTGAATTGCTGTCATTGTCTTTACTGCATATAATTTTTCTCTCTATAGTCATCACCATTTTTACCAAAGATAATTACAGTAAGACTAATTTGTTTGTAAAATAAGTCAAATCTCCTTACTTTTGGCCTGATTATGTAAGTAAAGCAAGAATAGTAATTGGCAATATAGATTCTTTTTAAGTCTGCTTTGCTAGAAATCTTATTTTAAACTTTCAGGTTCATTGTTTTAAAAGGCCCTATAGGCTGGGTGTTTGCATGTATTCTCATTCTCAGTTACTTGGGAATCCGAGGAGAAAGGATTTTTTAAAATTTTTTAAATTTTTCTTTCTGAATTGGTGTCTCACTCTGTCACCCAGACCGGAGTGCAGTGGCCGCTCCCAGTCAACACAGCCTCGACCTGCTGGGCTCCAGCGATCCTTCCCCCTCAGCCGTCCAAGTAGCTAGAACGACAGGCATGCACTACCACGCCTGGCTGATTTTTTGATTTATTGTAGAGATGATGTCTCACCAAGTTGCCCGGGTGAGTCTCAAACCCGTGGGCTCAAGGCAATCCACTCACCTCAGCCTCCCAAAGCACGGGATTACCGGCTGAGTCACCGAGCCTGGCTGAGGAAGGATTATTTGAACTCAGGAGTTTGAGTCCAGCCTAGGCAGCATAGAAAGAACACAATCTCTAAAAAATAAATAAATAGCTAAACATAGAATTTAAAAAAAAAAAAAACTCTCCAGCTTAGGAAGACAAATCAGGGGACTCACCATCAGACTTCCCCTGTAATGTCTATAGAATTAAATGAATTCTCTCTTCTCAAGGTCCCAAATATCTGAGCTTCTGAGTCTGCAAGAAACTGCCATTTCTAACTAACCTTTA
>NW_007109159.1:0-1202 GCF_000164805.1 Carlito syrichta
TGCATCAGTAATTTAACTGCAAGCCACAAAAAATTACTGAAAGTTAAGTAGAGGAGCAGTTTATTCGAAAGGATACTTTGCAGCTTTCATTTTGAGTACAACCTGGAGAATCAGATTCTGTAGAGCTGTGTTGATGCCAGCTGTATGCTTAGGATGGGTAAGGGATGTGAGTCTGGGGTCAACCAGTCAAGCTCTGGGGCAGAGAGGACCTAGTCCATTGCTTCTAGCCTGTGACCAGCCTAGTCCTCTCACCCTAGTGTCACCATGCAGATGTTAAGTTTTTCTGTGTGCCAAGATCTAAAAACAGCTGGTAGCCATGAAGAGGAACAAGAAACAGCAGATTTAGTGAGGAAGACTGGAGGAACTTAGTAGATGGTCCTTTTGAGTGTTAGCATCAGGGTAAATGAGTTTTGGACCTTGAGCTCACATGCTGTTTATTCACAAGTCAGCTTTCAGGAGAAAGTTTTGTTAGCCTAATTCTTGAGCTAAACTTTGTCCATTCCCCGGTCAAGGGAATATGGGGCTCTTTCATTGACTGTCCCTCCAGCATGTCCTCTTACAGGAAAGGGATAAAATTCCAAAGGAAAAGACACGGATGTTAGACAGGCAGAACAACAACGTGTCATATCAAGTCACTCTACCATTCATAGAAATAACATATAAAAATAACGCTTTTTACTTTGATACAGTAATCACAGGGGAATCTTTGGTCCAAAATTCACAGCTATATTTATAGTGCTCTCCTGAATAGAGCATAGTTTTTATAGTGTTCCTTGGCACAAGAGGATTTTCAACCATAACCTTTTTTTAATCATAAAGAAGAAAATGGGCAGTAAGTTTTCATTGTTTTTTTTTTGAGTTGGAGTCTCACTCTGTTGCCCACCTTGTCTTCCTCTCCGCTCACTTCTTGACTCTGTTTTTCCCAGACATTGGCAGCTGTGGCCCATGCATCCCTCCTCATTCATTCAGTAGGTCATTCT
Source organism: Carlito syrichta (assembly GCF_000164805.1). NCBI lineage: Eukaryota > Metazoa > Chordata > Mammalia > Primates > Tarsiidae > Carlito > Carlito syrichta. Next base: position 981 of record NW_007109159.1, read on the forward strand.
GAAGTCTGATGAATGTAGAGCACCATCCTTGACTGGTGGGGGACAGGAAGGGAGGAGGCCTCAGAAAATCTTTTGTGGGTAAAGATAACATTATGGCAGAAAGTGCACCTTGATATTTGGGGAAGAAAAATAGTTTGTCCAGAAAGATGTTGCCATAAAGTATAGGTTGCAACATGAGCTTTCGGAAAAGTAGCATGGTTTAGCTCCTGTGAGACTCTCAGG
>NW_007109160.1:0-1048 GCF_000164805.1 Carlito syrichta
CATTCTTTGCTCACCTCCCTCAGATTCTTCCTTAGCCCAATCAGGAACGGATAGCCAATGGGTAAAAAAAAATCTACGTTAAATAACTGAATAATATTTCACAGTCCGGAGCCTCTAGAGTGTGAAATTTCATAAATGCATAACTTTTCATTTCTAATAGATTGGCACTAGCTTATTCTTTTCATGAGTAAAATTTAAATAAATTGCATAGGCCAAAATGTTTTTAAGCTATTCCCTCTAAATTGTTAAGCATCCTACAGCCAGGCCTAATTAGATGTTACCTTAGAGCATCTGTGACTACCAGAGTTCAGATCACCAGGGTTTATCTTCAATGATATCATCACAAGCTAGAATTGTTGCTGAAATTAAAGCAGCAGGAGATAGCATCAGAGGGATATTTGATGCCCTCTTAAATTTCTGGATTTCTGCCCAATAGGTGTTGCTTTTTCCCCCTGACAATAAATTTAGGAAACTCTGCAGATTATTGCTTCTACAGCAATGCAGTAACTATTAGAATCACATTAAGCTATCAGCAGCTTACTGCCAGGGTAATTTATTTTTTGGGTTTTCTTCCTACTCTTCCATATCTTGAGGAATTTCCAAGTTATAAACTCTAAGCACCAATGCACTGTGAAACTCATCGTAACAAATCTGCTAAACTCAGATGCTTGCTGGACCATCAAGATTTTCTGAATTACTTTCAAATTGCCGAATATCAACCAATGACCATTTCTATACTATCCAATGCCAAGTATTTTGTACTTACATTATTAGAAATAAAAATGGAAACACTTGAAAGTATGTAATAATGTGTCTTTCTTAAATTGAAAATTTAACTAAGATGATTAAGTTAGACATATGACCTCATTATTGCTGCTTAATATTTATGGCATATAACAAAAATAATAGGCTCTTGAAATTCTAAATGGAACCATCCAGAGACCTGACCAAATTATCACAGAATAGCATTGGAGCATGTCATTTATCCTGTGTATGGACTAGGGCACAGCTGAATTTTCTGAAGTTTCCTAGACATTCTCTCACCAGT
>NW_007109161.1:0-797 GCF_000164805.1 Carlito syrichta
CATGGCTAGTTGGCCCACGTGCTCTGCAACAAGGACCCCTTCACGCTCAAGTCCTCTGTGTACCTGTCGTGCCTGTACCCCAACTCCAAGTTCCTGCTGATGGTACATGATGGCCGGGCCTCCGTGCACTCCATGATCATATGCAAGGTTACCATCACTGGCTTCAACCTCAGCAACTACCACGATTGCCTCAAGTAGAACAAACCATCGAGGTTATATATGCACAGTGCATGGCGGTGGGCAGAGACAAGTGTCTGCCCCTGTACTACAAGCAGCTGGTGTTGCACCTGCGGCACTTCCTCAAGCTCATCCTTCACTTCCTGGGCATCGCCTGGGGTGATACTGTTTTGCACCACGAGGACCACATTGGCAAGCTTGGTGGTGTCTCTCTATCCAAGACAGGTCATCAAGTCAGGTCATCAAGACTGTGAACTTGGAAGCACTCTCCAAGTGGACTGGCCACATCCCTAGGGATGTGGTTGGGGACGTGACCCAGATCAACCTCATGCTGGCTTGACGTAGTGATGAGCCCTATGCAAACTCACCTAAGGCAACCCTGACCCCACTGTCATCAATAACATATACTGGGTCTTGAAAGGTTACTATAAAACACCAATCTGAATGGATATTTTTAGGTGAACCAGAACAGCATCTCCTTCCACTTAGAAAACTCGTGATTTCCAGATCTCTGCAAATGGCTTTGTTACCAAGAGAGGAGAAATTTCATTCAAGTGGAAATTGAACCTCTAATTCAAGCATACTGCTTGCTATTAATTGCCAAAACAGGATTGCTAATG
>NW_007109162.1:0-1285 GCF_000164805.1 Carlito syrichta
ATTCTTATTTCCTACAAATGGGATGCCAAATAACAATAACAAGTGATGTGATCTTAAAAGGTTAACTTTTTTCATATTACATAATAATCCTGAGTGTAATTAAAAAAAAAAGAAAACTCACTTCAGTGGAAATAACAAATGCAAGTTTAAGAGTGGAAGAAATAATTTAACAAGTTAAAGTCTTATAAAATAAAAACTGCAAATCTACTAACCATGGAAAAGTTAGACATTAATATACCTTATGAAGAGAAGTCATTTGGTAATTACCAGCTCTCCTGCCACATTTGTTCAAAAGTATCTGCCAGTTCTATGTCTGTAATTTCTTCAGAATCTTGAAATTTCAAGAAACCATTACTACTATGTCCTTGTAGGAAGAGTCAATATCAATACATTTTTTAAAATGCAAACTACACACATCCAAATATATACATTTATTTTATTCATTTCAACATGTGATATTATGTGTTATTTTATACTTTATGTACTGTGGAAACACATTTATTTTCTATTATACCAACTAAAAAGGGAAAATGATAGACTGTATAAAGTTAGTAGATATATCTTTGAGTGTTTCTCTCATTTGATTCCAGAAATCCACATTTATACTCTTCCAATGAGCTCCATTATAATAACAGAAATAAGTGTTCATTCATAAGACTTGTTCAAATTCCGGGTACACATTTCAGTAAGAAAGAAGCTGAAGACACTTTAGTCCCATGGAGTGTGTGTAATGTTCACAATGTATACTCTGAATGCTGTCACTAACAAAGAAGTGCTGTTCTTACCTAAAAACTGATGTGCTTACTACCATGAGAGTGGACCAGAAGACAGATATTTGTATGCAAGTCAGAGCCAGTCTGAATTCAAATTCTAGCTATGCCACTTACTGTACTATTTTAGGCAAATAATATAATCTTTCTATGCCTCAGTTTCCTCAGTAGTAGAGTGAAAAACATATCAGCAAGACTATCATTACCTGACTTAGCTCCCTTGTACAGATTTGTCTAAGGTACCTTCTACTGGGGATCAAAGTTGAAAAATCTGTCTATTTTAGTGCCATCCCCCCAACACTCAGGTATCAGTAGCCATGTGCACACACATGTGGTTAATATGCCTATGCTGGGGAAAAAACTCCTCCCTCCCAGCAGCCAAACCCTGGATTGTTTGGCTGGATGGGCAGGCAGTTTGGCAATTGTAGACACAGACTATACTTTAGTTCCCACATAACCCCCTGGCCCGATACTTGGGTGCACCACACAGCCCACACAACCCTGAATATCAGCAC
>NW_007109163.1:0-792 GCF_000164805.1 Carlito syrichta
GGTGTCCGTGGGATGGTGGCATCCACCCTCATCAGCTTTCCCCTCTCATCAGGACCCAGGATGAGCATGTGGTTCATTCCTCCTTGACAGAAGAGGACGCAGAATTTTCCAGAATGCAGGCCAAGCTGGAAACACCCAGACTGGCTCCGGAAACCTCACTCTTGCATTCTGGTGCCTTCCAGAAACGGGCCTCTGAGGGCAAGCTGGGCTGGCTGGTTCTGTCCAGGTAATGTAGATGGGTCTCCCGACTTGGAGACAGAATGGCAGGGACCACTCTGGGCATAAGGTGCGTCCTTTGGGTTACACAACCATTTTGGATGCCACACAATAATGATTTCGATCTCTGCCAGGCTGATGAGCATTTCTAAAAACAGTTACACATCTGAAGTCTCCTGTTTCAAAACAGTCCAGTCATTGAATGACCCTCCACTGGGGTAAGGAGCATCACTCTTGAATGGATGCTGTTGGGATTTTCTAGAACTCAGTCACTGCCTTCTTAATTGATTGAGATGGAATTCAGTACTCTTGGGGCTTTGAAGCCCGCAATGCAGTATCCTGTAGGACTGGGCGACTTACAGTTGATTTGGGAACATTTTCATCCCCCACAACAAACCCCATAACCATCCATGTTGTTCCCCGTTTTCCTTGTCCCCCCAGCCCCTGCCTTCTGCCTCTATGGATTGGCTTGTTCTGGGGATTTCATGTACTTAGAGGCACACGGGGGGAGGCCATCTGGGTCTGGCTTCTTTGACGTAGCATTGTGTTTTCTTGGTTTTTTGTTGAGTCGGAATG
>NW_007109164.1:0-1100 GCF_000164805.1 Carlito syrichta
CCAGGCTGGTCTCATAGTCTTATCTGTATATTACAAATTTCTTGGCAATTTACTTTTATTGCACTATTGGATTTACTCCCTCTTTTAATCTTCTCTGACTTTCCTGGACCTACCTCAATTTGCCTGGTGCTTTTCTAGCACATGAGCCCAGGATATGTTCCTCGACTCTACTGTCAAGGAAAATACCTGGTGCATAATGAGCTGATAGATGGATTTTGACAGTGACAAACTAAATTTATTGTCACTCAAGACATGTTAATTGAACCCTGTTCACGCTAGAAACTATGTTAAACATTTTGAGGATAAAGAGACCTGAGGAGGACCAATCAACTGTTTTGATTTGCTCAGAATTCAGGGGTGCATGGATATAGAAATTTTAGTGCTAAAACTGGAAAAATCCCAGGCAAACTGGGATAGGTTTTTTACTCTGAAACCCTGTAATTAGGAAGCTTGCCTCAAAAAGAAAAAAGACAATATATGAATTAAAAGTATATGTCATAATATCAGCTTTTATAAGCTGTTATATAACCAGAAATTGCAGATAGCTATATTTTTTTTTCTGAAAAAGTGGCCACAGTAGATAATGCTACAGTTTTTGTTAACATTGACAATAAAAACAATAATTTTGGCTTTATATTGTTTTCATTCAAAATTTTGCAGAACATATGATAATTATGGTACTTTCCTGAGAATTATGAAATGCTGAGTAGCTGAAAAATTTACACTAAGTTCCTCTTATCTGTATTTTCTTGGTGCAGGAAATTATAAACATTAAGATAACTTGAGCCACATCTTTACCGCCAGGTACTTTATGTTTTGTAAAATCAATCCTTATTTAATCCTTCCACTGCTACTGCACATTACACAATAATTAATTTATCCAACAACGTCAGGAAGTAGGCCCTATTTTTATTTTCATTTTACATTTAGAAACACTGAGGTTTAGGAAAGTTATGTAACTTGTCCAAGATCAAAAGTGTAAAGCATAGCCAAAATTTGATCTTGAGTAGTCTAGCTTCAAACTCCAAGTCCTTAACTGTAATGTTACTGCTTCCTTGAAGCAGTACTTGATTTGGTGTCACAGCAATTGTTATCGAATT
>NW_007109165.1:0-664 GCF_000164805.1 Carlito syrichta
CCTCCAGTCTGGGTGACAGAATGAGACTCCGACTCAAAAAAAAAAAAAAAAGGAAGCCGGGCTCGGTGGCTCAGCCTGTAATCCCGTGCCTTTGGGAGGCTGAGGTGAGTGAATTGCCTGAGCCCGCGGGTTCGAGACCCGCCTGGGCAGCGAGACCTCATCTCTACAATAAATCGAAAAATCAGCTGGGTGTGGTGGCGCATGCCTGTAATTCCAGCTACTCGGAAGGCTGAGGCGGAAGGATCGCTGGAGCCCAGCAGGCCGAGGCTGCGGTGGCCGGGAGCGGCCACTGCACTCCAGTCTGGGCGACAGAGTGAGACTCTAACTCAAAAAAAAAAAAAAAAAAAAAAGGGACCCAGTAAGATATTACAAATGGATTGATGAAGACATCAAAGAGCAGACACATAGACAACAAGGAATGCTGAAAAAGAGTATGTTAATAGATGCAAAACTGGCTTCTTGGGGAAAGAGGGAAATCAATCTGCCCTTGTACTGGACAAAACATATTTGCATTGCAATGGAAAAGAATCATTTTCATGACTGTCAGTTTTCCGCAGCTTTAGAGTTGTAAAATAGCTGCAAGACAACGATGAAAAGTGGAGGCCCTCATAGAATCAGATGACCCAAAAGAGTCCACTAAAACAGGGCACTCAAAACTCTTATC
>NW_007109166.1:0-725 GCF_000164805.1 Carlito syrichta
CTATATTTTCTCCTTGTTAATTTTGATTAAATGTTACAGATGTGCAAACCTTAGACAAATGTTTCCCTTATATATTTGAGGGAATTATAAAATCACATTCTCTTCATGTTTTAACCCAATTTATGTTTTAAAGAGTATTTCCTTTGAATCCCCTAGTATTTTCTCTACCAAAGACATAATGCTGTACTCTGCAACAGATTAAAGTTCCGATTAATCTGATATTTTTAATCACCAAGCATTTATTTGGGCTCCTCATTAGTATAAAAATTTAGATAATTGAAAATTCTGGGAAAATGACGATGATCTTAGCTAATGCTATTTTCAAATCCTGTTAGAAAAACAGCTCAGAGGATATTACATAATACTAAAAACATCCAAAATTTCTAAACTAAAGAAAGTGCTAAAATACTATGTGGTTGTGCTATAACAAAGCTCCGACAGGATTCGGTGAATAAAAAAATAAAACACTACCTCGTGGGCAATGCAATCAGGTCCCCTCCCATTTGTGGGAGTTTCGCTGTCCTCTCAATAAACGCTGCTTTACAAAAAAAAAGAGAAGACTAACTCGTTTAGTGGATTTTTGAATGGTCACTTCTCCCCTGGAGAAGTTTTTGGATAGGTGTGAACACATGGTTTTATTCACTTCTTGGGAATAAAATCCACATGTCTACCGCATTTGGCAGAGCACTGTAAACAAGCCCTTGAAGCCTAATTATTGCTCAGTA
>NW_007109167.1:0-737 GCF_000164805.1 Carlito syrichta
GGTGGGGGATTGTCAAACCTGTTGTTACTCCTTGCTAAAATAGGAAAGGGTTCAACCACACCCACACTCAATGGGCACACCTCTTGGGGCTCTTGGAGGGCTTTGTCTTCCATTCTAGAATATTTCTTCTCTCACTTTTTTCACCTGCCTGTCTATGGCCTCCTCTGTCCTTCCTCCCCATGGTGTTCTGATTTCAGATGCATCTGTTTCTTTCTTGACTTGCCAGGGAGTGATTTGTGTTCTGAGAGAGAGCCTCATCCTGGGCTGGCTGGTTTTGATAGATGCCCGAGTCCTCTGCCAGCAACTTTTAACTTTTTGGCAAGGACTATTCCATGAAAGTGACCGAACCAGGAAGAGACCTGAGATGGTTGTTCTTCTTCTCGACCCCGTGTGCCTCTTTGAGGCAGGGCAGAGTGTTTTGCACAGCAGGAGCTGCTGGTCTCCATGCAGTAGCCTGAGCCTCAGGTCTAAGAACAACAGCATGGCCCATGCTTAGCTCTTCCATTAACAGTCACTGCTGGAAAGACACTGGGGTTGGGTTTGTACCCAATGCCCCTCCCCACGCACATCTATTTAGCACACACTGAGCAGGATATGCTACCAGGTCCATGGGAGAGGAAACAAACCAAACACAATAGAAAGAAAGGCATGATCCCACACCCTCGAGGGACAAATCTGGGAGCTGATAAAGAGCAGTAATGAGACTCATGGATGATTTTCTTCTAGAAGGTTGAGTT
>NW_007109168.1:0-705 GCF_000164805.1 Carlito syrichta
CGGGCTTCCCAAGCCCCTCCTTCCTTTACCCAGAGCTCGTGGCACTACAGGTGTGGACAGTGACATCACATTCTGCTTCCTGCACCAGATGAGGCACAGAGGTCACTTTCTGCCCTTCAGGAGAGGATGCTGGTCCTCCTTGGAAACAGCCTTATCTTGTGCCACTTCTGGCTGTAATCAGTAATTTCTACCAGGAAGTTAGAGGAACAGAAACCTTTCCTACTGAATGTCCAGCAGGATGACTTGTGCCTGTAATTCCAGCATTTTGGGCAGCCGAAGACGACAGATTGCTTGAGCTCAGGAGTTCAAGCCCTGCCTGGGCAACATAGTGAGACTTCACCTCTATACATACATACATACATACATACATACATGAATGAATGCATGAATGAAATTATCCAGGTGTGATTACGTGAGCCTGTAGTCCCAGGTACTTGGGAAGCTGAGGTGGAAGGATCATCTGAGTCCAGGAGGTCCAGGCTCCTGTGAGCTGTGATAGTCATGATAATGCCAATGCCCTCCAGCCTGGGCAACAGAGTGAGACCCTAACTCAAAATAATAACAGCGATAATAATAACAAAGTTTTCCTACCAAGGAGACCCAGCTCAAGAATGACTGCGTTGGTGTCAGGCAACTCTGGGGGAAGATATTACGAGTTTGCACTCTGCCCATAGGGCTCCCGTGCCAGCTTCTTGACCTGGGTTG
>NW_007109169.1:0-749 GCF_000164805.1 Carlito syrichta
CCCTAAAGAAACTGGAAAAGCAAGACCACAAAAACCCTAATTTAAGCAGAAGAATCCAGATCACCAAAATAAAAGCCCAAATCCAGGACATAGAAGACAAAAAGATAATTCAAAAAATCAATGAAACAAAAAGCTGGTTATTCGAAAGGGTAAACAAGATTGATGGTCCCCAAGCTAGACTGACCAAGAAAAAATGCAAAAAAAACCCAAATAAGCACAATCAGAAACACAAAAGATGAAGTCACATCTGACCCTCGAGAAATACAAAAGATCATTAGAGACTACTACGTACACTTGTATGGAAACAAACTTGAAAACCATAAGGAAATGGTGGACTTTCTGACATCACACAACCTACCTAGGTTGGAACAAGAAGAAATTGAGACCCTAAATAGGCCAATAACAATCAAGGAAATCGATTACATAATAAGAAAACTTCCTACAAAAAAAAGCCCTTGTCCAGATGGCTTTCCAGCAGAATTCTACAAGACATTCAAGGAGGAGCTGATACCAATCCTACTGAAGGTATTCCAGGTGATTGAAAAAGATGGAATGCTCCCCAAATCATTTTACGAAGCCAACATCACATTGATACCCAAGCCAGGTAAAGATCCAACAAAGAAAGAGAACTACAGGCCAATATCTTTGATGAACATAGATGCTAAAATTCTCAACAAAATCCTAGCAAACCGGATTCAGCAATACATCTCAAAAATCATCCATCATGACCAAGTAGGCTTCATTCCTGG
>NW_007109170.1:0-1049 GCF_000164805.1 Carlito syrichta
CTAGCTGACTTAACTAGCTGGCCAGCTGTCTAGCCACCTGAATTAACTGCCTAACTACCTAGCTATCCAGCAGACTACCCAGCTGATTTAACTAGCTGACTTGAGGATGTAGCGAGCTGGCTAGCCAGCATACTTAACTAGGTATCTACCTAGCTTGAAAGATGATTAGCCAGTTGACTTATCGAGCTGACATAACTAGATAGCCTAAAGGCTAGCCAACTGACTTAAGTAGCTACCTACCCACATAGCCTACTGGCTTGCGAGCTGAGTTAACTACTTAACTACCTAGCTAACCTGCTGGCCAGTGAACAGACTTAACTAGGTGGCTAGCCAGATGACTTAACTAACTGACTTAACTAGCAAGCCAGCTGACTTAACTAGCTAACTAACTAACCAGCTGACTTGTCTAGATGATTTAACAAGCTAGCTACCTAGCTTGCCAGCCTACTCAACTAGCTGACTTAACTAGCTAGCCAGCTGGATTGCCAACTGACTTAATAAGTTGACTTAACTAGCTAGCCAACTGGTGGCCAGCTGACTTAATTAACTTATTTAACCAGCTAGTCAGCTGGTAGCCAACTAGCTGGCTACCTACCTAGCCAGATGGCTAGCCAGTTGACTTAACTAGGTGATTTATGGTAGCAAGTTGGCTATCCAGCTCACATAACTAGCTAGCTACCTACCTAGCCAGCAGTCTAGCCTGCAGAATTAACTAGGTGCATTGAACAGTTAGCCTGCTGGCTAGCAAGCTGACTTATCCAGCTAGTTACATACATAGCCAGCTGACTAAACTACCTGACTCAACTATCTAGCCAGTTGGCTAGCCAGCTGACTTAGCTCACAGACATCACTAGCTAGTCAGGTAGCTATCTAGTGGACTTAAATATCTAGTTACCTACCTTGCCAGTTGGTTTGCCAGATCTAATAACTAGCTGAATTAACCAGCTAACCAGCTAGCTAGCCAACTGACTTCACTAGCTCACTACCTAGCTAGCCAGAGGCCTTAAATTTTTAGCTAACTAGCTAGCTACCTAGCAACAAGCTGACTT
>NW_007109171.1:0-817 GCF_000164805.1 Carlito syrichta
TCAAGGATGGTGCTCTTCATTCATCAGACTTCAGAATGACCTACTGAATGAATGAGGAAGGATGCATGGGCCACAGCTGCAAATGTCTGGGAAAAACAGAGGCAAGAAATGAGTGGAGAGGAAGACAAGGTGGGCGACAGAGTGAGACTCCAACTCAAAAAAAAAAACAAAACAACAATGAAAACCTACTGTCCATTTTCTTCTTTATGACTAAAAAAAGGTTATGGCTGAAAATCCTCTTGTGCCAGGGAACACTATAAAAACTATGCAATATTCAGGAAAGCACTATAAATATAGCTGTGAATTTGGACCAAAGATTCCCCTGTGATTACTGTATCAAAGTAAAAGCATTATTTTTATGTTATTTCTATGGATGGTAGAGTGACTTGACATGACACGTTGTTGTTCTGCCTGTCTAACATCTGTGTCTTTTCCTTTAGGTCATTTTTTTTCCTTTAGAAGTTTATCCCTTCCCTGTAAGAGGACATGCTGGAGGGACAGTCAGTGAAAGGGCCCCATATTCCCTTGACCGGGGAATGGACAAAGTTTAGCTCAAGAATTAGACTGAAAAAATTTTCTCCTGAAAGCTGACGTGTGAATAAACAGCATGTGAGCTCAAGGTCCAAAACTCATTTATCCTGATGCTAACACCCAAAAAGACCATCTACTAAGTCTCTGCAGTCTTTCTCACTAAATCTGCCATTTCTTGTTCCTCTTCATGGCTACCAGCTGTTTTTAGGTCTTGGCACACAGAAAAACTTAACATCTGCATGGTACACTGGGGTGAGAGGAGTAGGCTGGTCACAGGCTAGAAGCA